>NW_015090922.1:15263529-15505247 GCF_001431845.1 Calidris pugnax | reverse complement strand
TCCCCCGGCGCGCGCAGCCCCGCGGCCGTTACGCGCCGCCGCCCAACGGCCAGTCGGTTAACGGGCAACCGGTTAACGGCCAACCGCCTGACGAGTCGCCGTCGCCCTCCGTAGCTGCAGGACGGAGGCAGAACGCCTGGGTGCGGAACCGCTTGCGCTGCCGCCTGAAGGGGCGGGGGCCGGTGGTTGTGCGGTTGCGGGTCGGCTGCTCCCCTCGCCTGGCGTTGTGAGGCGTCTCTCCGGCCAGGTCGGTAAGGCGCTTTGCATCTCTTTTGCTCTCTGCCGAAGCAGGGAGCCTTGTTAAGGCACGTCAGCTTTTCCGAAGAGAGCCAGAAGTCAGTACCCCTCATGCTCTATCCTCCACTTTTCTTACCTTCCCTCACCTCGTCCTCCTCCTAAGGTTGAAGACGTGCTGGAAACCAGACTCATTCGTCTTCCATGAGCAGGTCCTGTCGGCAACGTTTAGGGCACCCTGGAGGGCAGGAAAGGAACTTTTAATAGAAAAGCGCACCACCTGTTACCACTAAGATTGTAGGCAACTGGACTTCATCCTGTTTTTTGAAAAGTGGAAATCTTAGCTGAGCCACCAGGTATCTCGAGCACAGATTTTTGGGGAGTCAGGGAGGATGGCAGTGTACAGTGTAGTCTTTGTTTTTAAAGAAAGCTGTGAGAGCTTTCATCTTGAGCCTTAGTGAAAAGTTTCAACTTCACAGTCCAACTTAGAGAACCAGTTCAAAGGCAGGGAAATTAACATCTAGCATATTACATCTGAGTGTCAAGGAGGAAAGGACCTCTGCTAACCTTATAGATGACTAGCCCAGTTGATAAACATGAAGGAAAAGAAAGGAATTAATTCATTTAGATTTTACATTTTCCTTTTTTTCATTACTTTCTTAAGTTGTTTTTTCTTAGTACTTTTGCTTTGAGAAAGAGACATGTTTTCTGTAACAGGCGATTGTGTGCCAAAGCTATTGAACAGTGGCCGCTTTACTAATCTCGGGGAAAAATAAAGAGCTAGTTATGTAGCACCAGGTATTGCTTTCCATGCCAGCCTTGCTTCTGATTTTCTATTTCCTGAAGCAGGCAATAGTGTCTAAGAGAGTATATTAGAGTTACACCTGTGGATGGCTGCCCTAGGGCTTTGCAAGAACTACTAGGTAATTATTGATAGTTACTTTAATCTTTATAGTAATAGTACTCTGATTAGAATAAAAATTTCCATTTTTTTTTAATCTGTTATCCTATCTTAACATTTGTTTTATAAAATACTTCTCCATTAAAACATTCCTGTGAAACAAAAGAAGCTATCTTTAAAGGAAAAGTTAGACACAAGGTAAGGATTTCAGGTATAGCTTTCTGATTATTACAGTGCCTTAAAACTAGTTGCTCAATCCATGTGTAGATTTGAGCACACTGAATAAAACATTGAATTTTCTATATGTATTTATGAGTATTAAGTATTATCTCCAAATCAGATTGATGGCAGCCAGTACATGCATGTGGATGAGTATGCCCCGTAATAGGAAAACATGGAAAGAGAGGATTTAGATGCTGCTTTGTAGCCCTGAATGACGGGCTTAGGATTCAGAAACCAACCCTTTTCTCGGCTTATGTGCTAGTGGAGTAGAAAGGGAAAGAAAATGAAAAGTGCCACCTTTCTGTAACAGTCTACTGCTTAGCAGTCAGCCATGAATATACTTTGTTTTCGGCTATTTTAGAAATCCTCAACTAGGACAGCTAACCTGCTAGTCCCTGGCCACCAGCACTGGACTGAGAAATCTCTTCCTCCTGTTGAAGAGTAGCATGCATTCCCTGTGAACTGCAGTGCTCCAGGGTTTAGACACAGAATTAAAAGAAAGCCTGACTGTTTCATTATGCTGATGATGTTTGATGCTAAATTCATTTTTTCTACGGAAAAAATACTACCCAACACCCTCCATCTTGCATTATTTCTGCCGACACTTACACAAGTTAAGAATATTATGCTTGAGGGGGGCATTTGTATAAAAATCATGTGAGCAATGCTTTAAGACCTAGCGTAGAAATGCATGCAAGACTTTTTGTAAGCTCAGTTGCTGAATATGTGTATAAGTTTTACAAACTAAAATTTAAAGAAATCATGTATATTCTAAACCATTTATATTTCTCAGCAGATATTCAGTGAAAGTATTAATATTGTAAACATTTTATTTGTTATATGGAAAGATGTTCACTCCACGAAATGTAAACCTATGGTAAATTATTTAAAAAAAAAAATCTTTCTGTAATCATCTTCAGCTTGACATTTGTAACCTATTATAAAATGCCTGGGAAGTCAGTTTTGAGATGCTCTCATTTTTCATGTTTTTATTCCCTACCTTGCTTTTCCTTCACATCTTCTTGAAAAGGTAGACTTGAAAAAATATGGATTGTTATAAACACATCTTTTTCTCCTTTTTCCACATTTCAGAATGGAGGAAGTACAAGAAAATAATAATGAAAGTTCAAACAGAGAAGATGCTGGTCCTAGTGCTGAGGATACAAATAGCGCTGAGCCTAATCTCACTGTAGAGAATTCTGTGCCTGCTATTGTTTTACCAGAAGATGCTCTACCCAGATCTGTTCACCATACTCAACGAATGACAAGCTATTCCTCTTCCCTAGACTCTGCTTCTATTGCAAGCCGAAAGTCGTCTAGGTTTTCCCAGAGTGCTAGTGGAGTTCTGTCCTCGCAAGAAGTTTTAAGAGAAAGACAGGTTTAGTGTTCAACTTTTGGTCTTGAAATAGATTTAAGGATCTTTTCTCAGATGATTACGTTCAGTTTATATTAATTAATTATTTTTCTTTCTCCCTCTCCCCTCCCCCCTTCTGTTTTGTTTACACTCAGTTCTTTTATGAAATTATTGCTGGTATAAAGCAAGCGGGGCGTTGTTTTCAATGTTTGCAGTATTTTAAGATTTTATTTTAAAGTAATAGAGGAAGGAAGCAGAAGATGCTGGCTAAATAATTTGCACTGAAGCAAAGCCATACCCAGCTTAGTTCCTGCACATATTTAACCACTCTAGATACTTTAGTTTTCAACTCACGCTGTGACCTGCTTTTATTAGTGTAAAAAAATTGAAATACTGATTGTGAAAAATAAAACCAGTTAGTATACCACACATATGTCTTAAAATCTAGCTGTAGTATATTTAATATTTGCCTTTCCTTGGTATATCCTCAGAGTTTACGTTTTATAATAATTCTTAATAATTTATTCTTCTGTTAGTTTCTGAAAATTTAGATATTTTTAAAGAATAGTCTTATAATACAAGATGGTAGGTTTCAGCATTAGTTTCAAGTTAAGTAGTGGGTCATTGTTGTGATCACTGTGTATTTTTAGTTTGAAAGACATCTTTAATGTTTTAGATTCGATATAAAGAAGCAAGAGAATGTCGAAGAGCAAAAATTGATGCTTCATATAAATACATATTTGAAGTTCTCAGCGTTAAGCTAGGTTTAGACATAACAGCTTTGGAAGAAATGATTTTGGATGCCCCTTCGGTGAGTCTGTTCTATATGTTCATTGATTTAAATTATTAGTCAAAATATATAGCAGATCACCCCTTTGATACAAAGTGTTGTCCATAATTTCTATTGTTTCTGCCAGAAAATGTGATTAATAAGTGACGCAACTCATCTAAAATGATACCTGTCTAAATCATCCCGTTTAGTTGCCTGCCAAATTTGCATATATTCCTAAGGTTTTTGATTGTGGCTTTTTCATCTTTCTTATCTCAAGGAAAATGTAATTACTGCTGCTGTTTTGACCCAAGGGATTCTTGTCACATCCACCAGTTCTAACAAGTTTCATCCATCTCAGCTTGACATTATTATATTTTAAAGATGATAATTTTTATTCGTTAAGCAAGTCCTCACTGAAATGCCAAACCGCAAAATTTTGATACCGCAAAAGTATGTGTAACTTCATAGGAACATTTTGAAAATTATTAGTAATTAATAATATTGGCAATCAATAATATTAGTACTTAATAATTAGTAATTAATAATTTGAAAATTATTTAGTTATCAGAGGGAAGATTAATCCTACATCACTTAATGTGAGTACATTTGGAAAGACCCATTAAATTCCTTCCATTTTCAAGTGCTTTGTTTATTTTTGAATGCTTAAAAGATGAGATAAAGTGGGTTTGTAGAGTGGGTAGATCCCAAGCCTGTGGAACTTCTAAAAGCTCAGTCGCCCTTTGTGTCCTTCGTGCATGTCTTTCACAATGTTTAAAAGTGATTGAACAAACAGGGCCAACAAGCTAAACCATTCTTTTATTAAAAAATAAAAATTCAGTATGGCTGTTTCTGAAAAGATACAGCTCTTACCTTCTCTGATTGCATGATGTTTTTGTCTGTTAGAGTGATTTGACTTAGTATTCAAAACTCAGCCAGATGCTGTCTCCTTTGGTTAAACAAATCAATTGTTAGAACTTCATCTGTTCAAGCCAAATTTAGACCCTATCCAAATTTGTTGTTTATGGTTTGTTTACTGATATTTATATATCATAAAATGTACTTAAACAGTCCTGGTTTTTCTTATACGACATAGAGGTGCTTTTAGTATTTTCAATCAACTAACATTTCCTTTTTCTTTTTTTTTTAACAGTTCTTAAGTGGTATATAGTTTTAGATATCCTGACTTCATGTAAACTGCTGTTCTATACTGAGTTTGACTAATTGAGACACTTAAGAACCTTTGGATTCTCAAGGCTTCCATTTTTTAGTTTTGTTTTGGGTTGGTTTCCTTTGCTGTCACCAGGACCATCTGAAAACTTTTTATGGTTGGAAATTTTCCAGTTTCTGGTTTTAGGCTATTCATAAATAGTTTAGGCTGCTCTGGCTGTGTCAATGTTGTCGTTTAACAAATTGTCATTTAGTAAATTTCCATATACATATCCATGAACTAAGCTTTACCCTTTTAAGCCTTAGCCTGTATGTGTATTCACATAGGGAGTGTTTGTACCACATGGACTTGAGCCAGAAGCTATTTGCAGAAGCGGTAGCCAGAGAGACAGCTCACATCTTATGTCCTGTATAAAATCATACAAGTCCAAAAATTACTGTTCGCCTTCCTCTTCCTTGCAAGTTGGCGTACTTTTTGTAGTAGTGAATCTTTTTCTGTTTTTTGTCATTGCTCTTTCAGTACTTCACCAATTTTTCTTTTCTTTCACTATTTTGGCAGGGATTTTTTCTGTATTTTTGTCAGTTTTCACCCTGTTATTCACTAGTGCCTGTTAACCAAAGTGAAAGTTAATGCATTTCTAGAGCTGACTTGCTTTTACTTCTTTTATTTTTGCACAATGTTGTCTTCTCAAAATAGTGGATTTATATTCTGTCCACCTGGATGTGACGCATTTTCCTATCACTGTTCTGATTCAGATTTTAAATTTGTTTGGGGGAAAAAAAATTATGCTTATAAGAAACCTACTGCATCTAGAGCTGTATACTTTGTGCTTGTGGTGATGCATCCCCAGACATTCTTGCTAGCTAAATTTCTGACTTTTTTGATAGCGTGAAACTGGTGGTCTCACTTCCAAGGTTGACCCCTTCAGTTGGACAATTTGAATGCTCGGTCACATCTTGTTAAGTTAGTCATCCTTATGGATATTTACAAAGACTGTGAAAGAATCTGAATTTTGACCAGTCCCTTCTGATCTCCTTCAAACCTTTCAGGGCTTTTCAGAGCTGTGTTCACTTCTACTAAATCACATATCCTGGTTTTACCAGGACACACAAAAATTGCCTAGGGCAGTTTGAAAATTCAGATTTTGGAAACCCTAGCAGTAATTTCAGGCAAGTTCTTCAGAATGATGATCCATACACGAAGTGTTTGTTTCAAAGCTTTGCATCCTTACTATCCAAAGCACCTTGTATAACATGACAAAATCAAAGTGGCCATCTAGACACCCATCGTGTTTTAGGATGGCTGTTTTATGGACAGGTACAACAATTATGGGGCAGCATGGTCTCCTTCAGATGTGATCTCATTGTCCTTCCAGAGGTCAGCAAAATCTTGGTCGTCATGAAAAGGTTTTGGAGCCAATGTGGCCAATTCATGTCTCCAGAATAAAATCCTCATGTGTCATGTTACTCCTGTCAAAAATAAAGCTTTTACGTTTGGGGGTAGAATTACAATATCAGGGTATGTCAAGTCATGCAAATCTGCTGTGTATGTTTCTAAGCCTCTTATGACCAGTTATTTCCAGATGATACTTTAGACTTGCAGATCTCTGTGAATGACATTATATCCTCTAGTGTCTCTGCATTTTTAGACAAGATCATAAACATTTCATATACAGTTATCAGGAGCTAGGCCACCTGTGTGTGCACGTTTAGTACTTGAAGGCAATATTTGAAATATCTGTTACGTTGTTTTGTAACTCCTTACAGTATTTGAGGAAAAACATTACATGCCACCAAAACTTTAAATGGTGGCATGTTCAAATTATTTTTGCATCTCTTAAAGGCACAGAAAAATATTTTGAGTAACAAGTATTCACTTTTTGATTTAACAGCTGAAAGCCTTTGATTCTTTTTTTGCCAAGGGAGGAAGTAAAGCATTGAAAATTTTCTATCAAGAGGGAGAAGCACCAGGAATAGGTAAATTTTTAATAATATTAATGCAGGCAGATGTAATAGTGGCTTCTATTGTTAATTTTGTTTAATCTTTCCCAGAGTAAATTTTTTATATGTTCATAGTTTTGGAGCCTTTTGCTACAAGGACTGAAAATTCATATTTTAAATGCTTACTTTGTCAAAGTCAAATTGTTTAGAAAAATGTCAGTCAATTTTAGCCATTCTTGGAAGGAAGAGTATAAAAAGATAAATTATTCTGAAATCTTAAGTTGGTTGTAGCTTTTTCTTACAGGAGTTATACACTCAGCTCATCAGAAAGCACTTTCATAAAACCTGTCTGAATTTGCCTTTATTATAAAAATTTGAATTTTTTTAGTTTTCACATGCTCGGTAGAGAATTAGAATTTAATGTCTAAAATCCCTGGTGATTCTCTAAGCGCTCAATGTACTGTTCCCTTACCTATTTATATGAAATGATCAAACTGCATAGGATTATATCCTTAGAGGACCTGATGGTATCTTGTATTCTCTATTTTCTCATTTAGGCATGACATCTTGTTTGGTAGGCTGAATGTGAATAAACAAAGAAAGTACCTCAGTCACAAGCAAGTTAACCCAGAATGATGGGGTTAATTCCCCAGCAAATTCCCTTTTCAGTGCAGTACAATGCACCAAAATTGCTTTGTAAGATGTATGTTATATGTTTGATATAGGTATTTAATTGTGTGGTTAATTACAGCCATGAATTCTGCTGCTTTTGATTCTCTTACACACAAAAGAAGAAAATAAATTATTTCTGTTTGAATTTTATTTTCCTATATTAATTTTAATCATTTTATAATATCCTTTTACAAATAGTGACACCTATGAAATTCTTTTCAGAATGTGGTCGGACAATTCCAGGACTTGCAAAAGGAAGTAAAATGATGCAATTCTATGTGGACAATGCACCAGACAAATTCGTAGGACAATGCTTATTTTTTGTTCGTTGTAAGAATGACAGCCCTATAAATGCAAAAACTATACATGAGGTATTCTCTCATATATTCTAAAAACTAAAAGCTTTAAAAGTAGCTATTTTTGTTCCATTATTTGTTTTACTGTCATCGCATAACTAAAGTTACTTGTAACTGTGTCCTTTTAACATTAAGCTATAGCATGCTCTTTACTCTCCTATTTGGGTAGACAATGAATAGCTGTATTATCTCAGCAAATACTCAGGATATCTTGTGAATTAAGGGTCTGACAGACTCTTGTTAAAAAAATTAGTATTTAGATTTATTTCTCATTCTCCTTGCTGGTTTTGAGGAGGTTAAAGCCACTAAATACATTTTAGATGTGACCAAAATCTCTTAACTAGAAGGACTCACTGGAGAGACTTTATTGCAAATACCAGGAGAAGAAAAGTTTAGTTGTGCTTGTCTCTTTTATGTGTCTTTGAATGTGTGAAATACACATCTATCTTATGTAAAATATGTAGCACGAGGTTTTCTGCTTTACAAGACAAATTCTTAGATAGGTGTGGGCTTTATTTTCATGTCTCTTAGCTACACATCTTAATACTGAAGCAGTCCTTAAAGGACTGTTAATTAATAAGAATCAGTCATATATATGTATCTACTGATTAATATGATTTCAGATTCTTCAGACAGAAAATCCATTATTAATTTATATACTTTATACATTAAAAATGTTTAATTCCTTTTTGGACCTGAGAAAGTGAAGGGGAAAAAGCACTACTAGAAGTAAGAGACATGATTTGTCTTTATCAGAAGTCTCAACGTTACTCATAAATATTACTTTTGCATCAAATTCTTAGTGATGAGAAAAGGATATTTATGTTCTAGGAAGTTTATTACATGAAGTGTGTAAACACTTTCTGATTTGAAGGACATTTAAAATATTGGAATATTAAAAATAGTCAAAACTTGTAAAGTTTTGGAGAGTAGACAAAAATTTTATCTGATTCTAGGTTATATACATTCAGTCAGGTAATTGCTTCTACAATAATTTCAGAGCATTTTTGCTACTTGCATTTCAGTACTTAATACCTAATTCTAGATGCGGACAATTAGAATATTTTTAATTGTTATGTACTATTAAACAATTTCCAAACTTTCTGTATGTTAGGGAAATAACTGAAATTGCAAAAATATAACCTGGAAGCCATTTAAAACTGTATTAAATCATTATATCTGATTCTAGGTTATATACATTCAGTCAGGTAATTGCTTCTACAATAATTTCAGAGCATTTTTGCTACTTGCATTTCAGTACTTAATACCTAATTCTAGATGCGGACAATTAGAATATTTTTAATTGTTATGTACTATTAAACAATTTCCAAACTTTCTGTATGTTAGGGAAATAACTGAAATTGCAAAAATATAACCTGGAAGCCATTTAAAACTGTATTAAATCATTATTGGCATCCCTTCTTAAAAAAAAAAAAAAACAAACGCATTTTATGATCACATTGTAGGTATCAGTATTTTGTAAGGATTTTGCCTTCTGAAATTAAAGTTTTCATTGGCAAATTGGAGTGCCTTTATAAAAAAAATACACTGGTTTTATAAAACTGTTTACAGTCTAAGTTACTGCATTACTATCAATCATTCTGTTACAATGCAGGATATATTCTTTGGTGTTTTGGATGCCAACGAAGGACTCCTACATGGTGTTAAGAATATAATAGAAAAGATTTTTCTCCCAGCTATCCTTGCAACAAGTAATTGGGGTGCTTTAGGTCAGACTAAACAGGACACAAAAGACAAACAGAATTTCATGGAAACAATTAACAGATACCCTTCATTTTTAGAAGGTAAGCATTACATTTATGAAGTAATCAAATGAGAGGAATTCTACTTAAGAATTTCCATTTAAAGGCCGTAGCACATAAGTAAAGGAACTTTTCAGCTTCTGCAAGGAAAAATAAAATGATCAATTACTTGCATAATAAATACATGAGTAGATTATTTACCTAAGAAAATTAATACTGTAGTGATATGTTACTTATAAGGAGGAACACTGAATTTAAAATAAGAATTTTCTGGTTTATGTAAGTGCAGTAAAATGTCTATTGTATTGAAACAGCACTGATTTCAGGGATATATTCCTAAACTTAAACTAGTAGAAATTAATTTGAGTCATAATTGTTTCTGGTTTATAATTGCCTTTTTTTTTTCAGGGGCTATAATAAGCATTGAAGGAACTGTTGAGTTGAAAAAAATAGATTACATTAATTTTTCTAAACTCCAGTCCTTTGAGAAAGTAGCTGCAGCAGCTGATAATCCTGACATGGTTCACCAGCTAGAGGAAGTACTTATGATATGGTATAGACAAATTGAACAAGTAAGTCTTTGGTTTAGCACATTGATTGGGTATGAATATGGATAGATATTTATTAATGATATATGAGACTTGCCTGAAGTTAGCTGAAGGCTTCAGTTGCATTTCCACGCAAACAGGACAAGTGCTTCACTTCTATGCACAAGTGAAGTTAAGTAGGTAGTCCTTATCCCTAGCAAGAGCAAGAGTTTCTAAACAATCTAGCAAGAGTAAGAGTTTCTAAACAGTTAATGCACAAATAATAAGAAGGTGAGGACAGAAGGATGCAGGAGTAATAATACCAGTGAGGACCACATTATAGTTATAGTTAGGCATGCTGTATACATCACCTGTTAAGTTTCTGCTACCATTCATGGTATGAGGTGCTACTTGTAAAAAGATCTTTGACCAGGCCCAGTAGGGCATTTTTGATTCTCTGTAAATCTTATATGGTAAGGTCTCAGTTATCCAAGATATTTGCATGATAAAGCACACCCCTATTTGTCAAAATAAAGAATCTGCCTAGACTGGAACAGATTAAGCTTATATGGTCTCCTATGTTTTGTGTGTTTAGCTCCTGAGAATAACATTTTTAAAAGAGCTGACTGTATGTTTATCAACATAAAAGGAGTATATTTATGACTTTACGTCTGATATTTAATGTTTTTATTAAAATAATTATTCAAGTTTTTTACAGCTGAAGTTACATTTAGTGCATTTCAATACGTGGATTCTGATTAAAGAAAAAAAAAGGGTGTATGCTGAGATTCACCCAGTTTATGACAGCAATTGAACATACATATATATTAGTTGCCTTCATTTCAGTTTAAGAGTATGATTAACTTCAAATTGGAAGCAGTTTTCTGTATCAATTACTGCAGGATTGTTCCTTCTTGAGTTACTATCTTCAGAGTGTTTGTTGTCTTTGTAATTTGCTTATTCTCTGTAGTAGATTTTGTGTTTTGTTTTGGTTTTGGTTTTTTTTTCAAATTCATTGCAGGTTCTCATTGAGAGTAAGCAGATAAGGAAAGAAGCTGATGATTCAGGTCCACTGACTGAATTAGAGCACTGGAAATGTATGTCTGCTAAATTTAATTTTATTATCGAGCAGATTAAAGGACCAAACTGCAAAGCTGTCATTAATGTTCTGAATGTTGGACATTCTAAACTACTAAGGGTAATTTTTTTTTTCTTTTTTTTTCCTTTTTTTTTTTTTTTTTTTTACTTTAGTAGACAAAGCTTAAGGTTTTTTTTTTTTTTTTAATGGCATCTAGGAGAGATTTCCCAAGGAGAATTAAGGGAGGAAAATTTAGATACAGTGCTGGTATGCTTAATATATTAAGCGAAATAGAGATTTTTAGAGATACAGACAAAAATTATCGTAAATGAAAATAACTTTTATTGCCTGCTTTGAAAATGCCTTTTAAAAATTAATTTACCAAGGTTTACTTCCCACAAATCAGTGCAAGTTAAAGAAATAGTTCTCTGTGTATGAAGTTTTTTTACAGTACTGTTTTCCCTCTAGATATGGCAGGAGTTAGATGCCAGAATCACAGATGCAGCAAATGAAGCGAAAGATAATGTGAAATACTTATGCACACTTGAAAAAGTTTGTCAGCCACTTTACAACTACGATCTTGTAAGTATGCCTTTCATCATTCTTTAAACATAGCTTAGGTATTTTCATAGAATGCCCAGGGCAAAAGAAACCATTGTACTTGTCTAAAAGTAATTTTTTCAGATTTATTTTTTTTTTTTTTTTTTTTTTTTTTTTTTTTTTTTTTTTTTCTAAATGCTTGTCAAGCTAAATGTAAAAGCATTGGTTCATTCTATATTATATAAATATGATATTTTAAAATATGTATTTTATCAATAAACGTAAACTACCTGATTGCCTAGTAAGTCAGTCCTGCTGCCAATATTATCTTTAAAATAAGCTAAAATGGGTACATATTTTACACAGGACTAATTTTTCTTCTAATGCTGGGGAAGTGCACTTTAAGAAGACTCTAGTGTCTGAATTTGTGAAAATATTTACTTTATAGCCAGCTAGACTATGTGGGATTCAAGGTCTCAGTGTTTTTGAGCCTTGCCAGGGGCAGGGACAAGGAGGAGCAAGGCCTGGGCGTTTGGCCCAAACTAGCAAACAGGATTATTTCATACCATGAATGTCATGTTTAATATAAATTAGAAAAGTTTGCTGCATAGTTGTCTCTTCCTTGATGACGACGATCCTGAGAACTCCATGCCCCAGTGGCAGAGCCCTGAGCCCTTCCCTTCTTCCTGAAGCTGTAGTTCAAGCGTTGTCTGACATTTGCTGTCCACTGCTGGGAGTGCACAGCTTCCTGCTTATAGAATTGGCTGAGTATAATTCTTGTAGATCTTATATGAGTATCAGGATTAATTGGTTCTTTAGTATTGTTGTTAGTTATTTAGTCTCATCTTATTAAATCTATTTATATTTCAATCCTCATGTTTCTTTGTGTTCCCTGATTCCCGTTTCTGTGTGGGGAGGAGTTATCGGGTGATAGAATAATTTTCAAAACGACAATAAATTGTTACGGGTTTTCTCAAACCATAACAGTTTCTAAAAATTGTTGCAAAATGGGGTGGAAGGAGAAAATACCGTAGCAAAAATTGTGTGTTCTGCTTTGTTTTTTGGTCCTCCTTGATTTGGTCCTACCTGCCTCCTGTCCTCTGTCAGGAAGCGTTGCATTTCTTTCGAATTACTGGCAATTTAGGATCGTTCTTCAAAGTTTTAACTGAGCGAAGTAAAAAGTCTGTGATAATATATTATATAGAACTGATACTATATGAAATAGTAGAAGTGAGGAGTATGATAAACAGTGTTACTAAGATGCTGTTTACCTTCAGCTCTTCAGAGCATCACTAGAGGGTGCCAGGTGCCAAGCCATAGTAACGAGCTGCTTCATATGAGTTATTAAGATAAAATTCTTTTTATCTTAAACAAAGTCAGACATTTGTGGGTGGGAACTCAGTAAAGAGTTCATCATTTTACTAGTGCAGGATTGTTAACTATAGTACTTTGTTTAACCTGGAACAATTTGGATAAACAAATTTCTGTTTCATTTTTTGGAACATTGATCAAGATAATTTAGGTAGGATTTTTGTTGTATTCAACTTTAAAATAATGATATCCAAGCTAAACGTATCCTGTTTTTAAAAGAGCTACATTCTAGATTGAGTTGGATTTAATATCTGATATTTAAAAGTATTTTAGAAATTAATGAATTAGGAACGGAGCACATGCAGATTTAATGTAATATTTATTGTATGCGTAAAATTTAGTGTATGCAGTATCACGTATAGTCAAATTTGTAGCTGAAGTGGCTTACTATGTGAAAATTTAGACTGAGCATTTAACTTGGGGCTTTGTATCAAAGAAATCTCTATGTAGTCCAGTATTCAGGGGTTTAATTTTTGTCAAGGATTAAAAAAGAAAAACAGTAGACTCAGAATCTCCTGATTCTATTTTGTTTGGGGGGGGTGAGGGAGGAGGGTGATGATGAACAACCTGTGGACATTGAGAGTTGTTTTTATACCATATAGTCTTTCTTTCACATTCTTCTGCCAAATGCAAATGCCTGCTATGTCTACCCACAGTATTAATGTGTTCACTTCGAGTTTAAAGCCCAAAGTTAATTCCAGGATCTTGGCTTCTCTGTTGAGGGCTGACAGTCAAAATTACTTTTTCTTGATGATCTGAATTACAACTCTGATAAGTCCATGATAATGATAATTTATTTTTTTTTTACAAGAAACCTTTTGGTAAGATTCCATGGCATTTCAAAGATTGCTTCATATGATTTAGGGAAAACTGTAATTTAGAAGTTGTCAACAGAAGAGAAATATAGTTGCTAAGAACAGAAAGTAAAGTTCTTCTCAAAACTCTGCTTTAAGGTATCAATGACACGTGGAATACCAAACTTGATAAATGTTATACGAATGATTCACAGTGCTTCAAGATATTACAATACTTCTGAGAGAATGACATCATTGTTTATAAAGGTAAATATATTAAGTGTAATACTCATCATAAAAATTATGTGGCTTTTCAGAAAAAAAAACCTTAAGGTGAGGCTCGATGAGGCCCTTGGCAACTTTGTCTAGTTGTGGGTGTCCCAGCTGACTGCGGGGAAGCCGCAGTCACTAGATGACCTTTGGAGGTCCCTTCCAGCCTGGACCATTCTATGATTCTATGATTTTGTTTAGGTAGGACAATTGTTAAGAAATAGCAATAAAAAGTGAGTGTCTGCACAGGAAAGGATGATAAGTCTTGATCAGGAGAGGATTGAACTGGGATTGAGAGACTTGTCTTCTGGAAGGAACTTTGTTGTTATTCTTGCTTTAGCAAGTTTGGTTGTTTGTTTTATCTTCTTGATTAATCTCCTGATCTGAATTAATCTGCTCATTTGTTTACTAAATCCACAAAGAGTCTTTTATTATCAGCCTTGAAAACCTAGTAAGACAGATGACTATCAGTCTGGCTGGGCTGTTCCTCCAAAAAGTATAAAAGACAAAAAGTTCCTGTTTTTAAAACAAGTCATACTTGAAAAGTTAATTGAATCTCAGGTCATAAGTTTTGCCACCTTAAGCAGAAAATTAAGACCAGCCATTATACTGATGTCTTTTGTGGAATCTAGGTATTCACAGAAGAAAAATATGATTTTTGTAATGGTTTTAGAACCAAGAAATCTTTCATACACACCTCCAGTAAGTATATAGGGGATATTCATAATATACCCTCATTACCCCACTTTTTTTGTTAGGTGTTTTTTTAGAACACCCCAGGTTTTAGTGTGAAGTTTTATTACAATTCAATTTTAATTAGGATATTTAGAAATATTTGCATTTTTGAGGCTATTTTTATCTATAGTTGGAGCCATTTTACGTACATTAGATGTTAGGTATGTATTATGTAGCAAAGTTTATATTGCCTGTTATGTAATTGGTTTTTATATGTTTGTGTATTGAGAGTTGCTAGTGTCTATTTCATGGTTTAAAGCATTGGGCGCTTCACTACAGAGGCTAATAACAAACTGGTTACGTGAAACTGTGCTAGGAAGTAGCAAGGAAAAAGCTCTATTTTAATCCAGTGGTTTACTGTCTTCCTTACTGTTTGCTTCCATTTAAAGATCATCAGATGTGACATTGGAGATCTGTCCTGATTTGAGCAACACAGGATTAATTTATCTTTCAATAATTTTACTTTTCAGTAAGGTCTCTTCTAATGCTTGGGAAAACTGCATTTTTAGAAGTCTCTAGCACCTGAATTTGTGAAAATATTTACTTTATAACCACCGATGGTATGTGGTTTTCAAGATCTCGGTGTTTTTGAGCAAGCCAGGTGAGGGGATGAGGACAAGCGAGACCCAGGCACTTGACCCAAGCTGGCAAACAGAATTATTTCATACCATGAACCATCAATATAAATTAGAAAGTTTTCTGGGGAGTTTTTTCTAATCTATGATGGCTGTGATCCTGAGAACTCCTTGCCCCAGTGCCAGACTCCTGAGCCCTTCCCTTCTTCCCGAAGCCATAGCTCTCACAGTGTCTGACATTTGCTGTCCACTGCTGGGAGTGCACGGCTTCCTACTGATTAGAATTGCTGAGTATAATCCTTGTGTATTGGTATCAGGATCAATATTGGTTCTTTAGTATTATTAATGTTGATTATTTAGTCTTAGTCTATTAAATCTGTTTCTATTTCAACTCTTGGGTTTCCTTGTTTTTTTTCTGATTCCCCTTCCTGGCTGGTGAGGGGTCGTCAAGTGATAGAATAATTTTCTAAATGACAATAAATTGTTGTGGATTCCTCAAACCATACCAATGTCCTATCTACAACTTCAGGAGTCGTGTTACAGTGTGAGGCTGCCCTTGGTGTGGCAGTTATCAGTCTTTATTCAATTAAGGATTGTTAAGACTTGTTTACAGTACTCTTGTGTCAGGAAAACTGTTTTGAATCATTCACATTATTTAACAGGTGAAAAAGATTACTCACCTGTGGCTGTTCTCTGAGATGTGTTTTCTATATCTGCATTCACTCCCATGCTCCTCTGTCTCTTTCTGTCATTACAAACTTTGGATTTTTATGGTTGAGAAGTAGAAGAATGTTCTCTCCTTTTAATGACTGTGGAACACCAAGGTAAAGACATACGTGCTAGGATAGATATTTTTTTAAATGCAGTTTTTAAATAAGGATGCACACACTACAAAGTGTAAAGATGGCAAGGTAAGTGAAGACTAGTTATTTAACTATAACTTCTCTTTGTTCTTGAGTTATAGTTGGTGACATTCTGTGTTTATCCATATGTATTGTTGGACTTGTAGTATATACAAATACTTCCTGAGACTTAAATACACTTTTGGGAGTGTTTTAAGACTTTTAGAAGGTGTTTTTCATGTATTTAGCCACTATTATTCCCACAGGTGAAATTTATCCAAACTCTGATAGTACTAATACATACATGTGGCAATTTTGTTACATACTAAGAAACAGGCAAATTTCCTTATAAGCTAGAGAACTACTTGTTATCATTTGTCTGCACTAGGTTACAAATCAAATGGTCACGACGTGTAGGGCATATATTACGGATCGTGGCTTGTCTGGTGTCTGGGAGCAGGAGGCATCAACAGTCATTGGAAAAATTAAGGTTTGTGGTTTGGTATTTTATTATTTACCTATCAAACCTATTGATTACCTATTGATATGTACAAGGAAGTCCATATCAATATGTATCAAGTACTTCATACTTCTTTACTGTTTTATTTCATAATGTTTTGGGTGTTTTCCCATTTTTTAGCCCACTGGCATTTGTTGAAAGTAGAATGGCCTCATTTATATCAGAGTGGTCCTGTAATGGCTTTGGAATACACATCTTCACCATATGTGTGACCAAGGAATTTTATCATCCTGCATACCCTCAAGAGGAAAGAATGAGGATTATCTGATATGGTACCATCTTCCTCTACCATGGGGAACCTGGTATTTGAATAGGCCCCCACTTTGTTACACTAACTCCTTCCAATACCAGATTTCCTTGGCATACCATGAAAGTTCAGTGCTAAGACAATCTTCCTCTTTTTCAACTGATGGTGAAGGAACTGAAGGCGTAGGATTTCATAGCCCTTTAAAAATTAGATCCAGAGGTAGGTACAAAAAGAAAATGTATTGAATGTGTCTCTCCTGATCTGACAGGATGATATGATTCTAATAATTCATCTGTTTCATTGAAGTCATCTTGTGACTGTTCTACAGCTGACAAGCCCTCATTATTCTATGAGAGAAATATAAGCCCAGTTTCTAATCATCATGATCAGTCTTCATTCTACTATCTGTATATTCTTGAACATCTGAACATTGCTTTCAATGAGGACCTTTCTTCATTTCCTGTAATTCATAGCCAATTTTTATATATACCTACACATTCAGGCAGTCTGGTGATTGCCAGTGTATTGTGATAAAATCTGCTTTCCATTTTCCAAGAAATGACAGAAGATTTTTGTATTCAAATAATTATAGACTTTACGTTTCTCACCAGTCATTATTTTTACATCTGATAAGGTCTTAGTATCTTAAGTAAATAATAGACTGAGAAAGATGGATTATTTTTCAATCTCACTTAGACTTGTTAGCACGTTAGTTTGTATAACCTATTTCCTTTAAGTCTGCTGGGAGTTCCAAATTGACTACTCTGTTATGCCATATTCCATCCTCATCCAGAGGACAGTCTGACCATTCTTAATTACTCACTGAATTTCACTGAATTTCTAGAGTTGGAAGGGACCATAGAGATCATCTAGTCCAACTCCCCTGCTGAAGCAGGATTGCCTAGAGCTAGAGCATGTTACTCAGGACTGCATCCAGGCGGGTCTTGAAAATCTCCAAGGAAGGGGACTCCACAACCTCCCTGGGCAGCCTGTTCCAGGGTTCCGTCACCCTCACCGTGAAGAAGTTTCTCCTCATATTTGAGTGGAACCTCTTATGTTCCAACTTGTGCCCGTTGCCCCTCGTCCTCTCAGTGGGAACCACTGAAAAGAGTCTGGCTCCCTCCTCCTTCAACCCTCCCTTGCGATACTTGTAGGCGTTGATAAGGTCTCCCCTCAGCCTTCTCTTCTCCAGACTAAAGAGTCCAAGCTTTCTCAGTCTCTACTCATCAGGGAGATGTTCCAATCCTTGAATCATTAAGCTAATTGTTTTTCTTAATATTCAAATGTCATCTTTAGAGCAGGAGTAATCACTTGCTCTTTGCTGGTCTCTACTTTCTCCTTTTTTGGTGACTCATTTCCCAGTGTTAAGTCTTCACTGTACTGTATGGTTGTATGTTTGTATGATGCAAATATTTGCTACACATACTGAAAGAAAACCACTGTATGTAAGTCATTACTGTCTGACTGAAACTAGACTCAGTGATAATTAACCACTTTGGAATGACAGTAGGTGTAAGTTCTCCAGTTTCTCACCCGTAAGCATAGCATAATGAGCATGGTATTTATTCCTTCACTTTTTAGGACTGCACGTTTCTGTTGAAAGAATATCAGAAATGCTTTCATGAAACAAAGCAAGAGATTTTGGAAACTCTAGGAGAAAAGACATTTGAAGTATCAGAAATGAACATTTTTAGAAAATGTGAAGCTTTTTGTAGGAGATTAGAAAAAGTGAGTATACTGTGTGCTGTTATTGTCAGTAGAGAAGAGCTTCTCCAAAGAACAATTTACAGGGTGGACACTTGTCAACGTACATGATCTTATAATTCTGTGAAGAAGTTTGCAATTCTTTATTGAGAAAAATTAGGCACTTCCACGGAGTATGTCATCCCAATACTTTAGGCAATTACCTCACGATGTCCTTATGAATTTTTCAATTTATCTCTGTTAATGTGGAGAGAAACCATTTAATCTAGGTCATTATTTTAGGTGGTTTAACATAACACACCTTTGCTTTTTTGAACAGTGTTCTAATGCATTAAAAACTCAAGTTACTGTCAAACACAGTTTCTTCAGATGATTCTGCTGCTTGGTGTGGTCTTAACGTTTATCTTGCTAACCTGATGAAAGGATTTTAAACCAGCATTCATAGAGTTTGTGTGGAAATGATAATAGGTTCTCCTTGGTGCAGAATAAGGTTAGACAAGGGATAAGAGGATAATGGGGCAATCATCCCAAGGTAGGAATTCTGTGAGTCTCTGATGTTTTTCCTTATCATGCAGTATATATACTGCATGGTTGGTATTTTTATTCTGTGAAATCTCTTTGTGTAATCAGTATGCATATTTTTCCATATTGAATCTAACAGTCAAATATAAAAAAGAAACCCTTTACCATCAAAAAAACCCTGAAAGATTGTTACTTTGTATTGGGTTGTGGTGAGAACTGAATTAACCATGCTCTGTTGAAGATACTTGACTTAAAAGCTCAGAAGAAACATAGTTCTGAATGCAGTAGTTAGAGAAGTGGCTAGTGTTTATTTTATTTTACTCAAGTTTTAGATTATAGTGGAAGTAACAAATGATTTGTCATGAGCATGAATATAATGTTTGTATTTCAGATTACAGAGATGATTACCATAGTACAAACATTTTGTGCACTGAGTCTGTCTACCATTGAAGGGATAGATGTCATGGCAATAAAATTCAAAAATATCTACCAAAGTGTTCAAAAGAAACAATATGACATCCTCGATCCACAAAAACCAGAATTTGATGTGGATTTTGAGAACTTCATGGCAGAAGTTGAGGGCTTAGAGGTAAGTAATTCTGCTACCTATAACTTACTTGCAGAAGAATCTCATCACTACTTAGTATCTCCCTGAATGTCAATGAGACTTTGGACTGTGAATAGGCTACATTGTTCTTCCAAAGAGCATAGAGTTTGTGTTTATGTGGAGGGAGGCTTTTTCCGTTCTTTCTCCTCCTTCCAAAGGAAGCTGTAAAATATATTATACAGTCCTCACTGAAGATCAGTCACTCTGCAGCCAAAATGACAAAAATTGCAAGACCTGATAAAATGATCTACATGGTGGTGGTTTATAGCCTGAAGACATGTGGTTAGATTTGGGCAGAACAAAACTTCAGATGTTTTCAATACATGATTTGATTCTTTGCTAAAATTGTCTGGCATCTTGAGAGATTGCTTTGCTGACACTAGCTATTTATTGATTATATTAAGCATAGACTGGTGAAGGCTGCTATTTTGTGCTTTAAGCAGTAACAATTCCAAATGCTACTATGTTAAGAAATTATCAGACATCAAAATAACTTCTATATGAATAGAAAAACTATGTATGAAACTATATATTTTTTAGATGCAGATACAGGCATTTATGCATACCTGTTTTGGGAGAATTTGGTCTTCACAGCATGCGCTTCAGTTACTTCAAAGGTATTGGCAATTATGTTTTAAAATATTTAAAAATAACTTCAAATTACTCAATAGCACAATTTAAGTAACATAGCTAATTTTTAAACAAAGGGTCTAATCAAGAACTTTTCATTATTATTGTTCTGAACCATGTAATCATGTAAGATGTATTTTAGCTTTCTTATGGGAATCACTATCTTCACCTGTTTCTTATTTTCATTACAGTTTATTTCATGTATACTAGAGGTTACTAAAAGAAAAACCTAAAAAACCCCACAACAACAAAGAAAAAACCCACCAAGGCAGAACTTTTCAACTTGCTTAAACTTGCTCAAAGCAAAAAAAATTCCCAGATCCAGAAGTATTTCCCAGATTTGTGCTTTTTATTTTATATAGCATTCATGTACCCCAAAATAAAACAAAACAAAACAAAAAATTGTATTTTTGAAGTATCATTTTGGGTACTCATTTTTAATACAGGTTTCAAAATCTGAGAATGCCATGCCTTCAAGAAGAAATAGCACATACAGTTGGTTGTATTCTTCAACATTATGTAGCAGAACTTGAAGCTATTAAAAAGGTATTTAATTTCTTTGCAATAAATTTTAAACATCATGATAAAATAAGAGCAAATATTTTAATATGAATAGTTTTATTTATTCTGCCTATTCCACTAAGTATCAGTGCTCAATTTATCATACTTTTATTTTCCTGTTACAGAAAACAGATGTGAGTGTGTAGGCGTATATAATACACATGCACTTGCAGGCAAATGTGTCATCACAATTTTACTTCTTAAACCAAAATCTTTTCTGTTATTCCCTCCTCAATGGTAGAAGAAAAAAAAAAGTTCTTTACTGGCTGTGTTCATCACTTGCATATAGCTTTCGGTTATTATTTTTTAATTATATGAGGCCTCTACAGTTAATATGTGTTTAAACATGACTATTATCTGATGCTGTGGCAGTATAAAATAAATATAAAATGTAGGTAAATTGCGTTTATGTTCATTATAAAGTAATTTTCCATGATGTGTGTAGTGTACCGTAACTGTAGAATAAATGAGAATTAACTTCTGGGGACTGTTCACATCACTCTAAATTTTTAGAGAGGAATTAATCTAACCTGACTTCATATGTCTGCAAAATAAACATCCGCATCAGAACTAAACATACATACTCCCTTTCTACTTAAGAAAAAAAAAAAGAGTATTCCAGAATGAATTAATCTGATTTATTTTACATGTTAGCCTGAAGATTTAAACAAGTCTCTTGAAATGGCTGTTTTCCTTCAATGACTATAAAGGCAATACAGAAAACCAGAACGATGCAAATATTTATTTTTTTTAGAGATGTTTACATTTTGTCAGATGAATGACACATGTTTACATGAGGAGCCAAGTATCCGTAAAATCTGCACTTACTAGATAATTATTCCTACAAACAGTGACTTAAAACTGTAGCCTAGCACAGCTGCTCTGAACCATTCTTTACAGTGTCATTTCCCTGTTTACTCACTGTATATAATACTTCATGAACTTCTAATTACTGGCTTAACTTGATGAATGTATTTTCAGCAGCACTGCCTGCTTAAGAAATGCTGACTCTACCCCTGGCTGTTTTTTCCCAGCCAAAAAAAATGTACATTTTCTGAGGGGGCTTCATCCTCTCTTAAGTTCACCATGAAGCTACTTGAATTTATTTTGTTGAACTGTGCAGGAGGCAGTATAGGGGTAAGAAGACTTGCAAGTAAGTGAAAAGTGGTGTTTGCTTAAGCAGTACAGCTGTTTATGTTATTACACACAAATTTAGTCTGGGCAGAGGAAGAAATCTTGGTACCAGAGGCAAAACAGTTTAACAGTTCAACAGATTTTTTTTAATCCATGTGTTTAATGATACTGTTCTTATCATAGCTTTACCAAATTCAGAAAGATGACCCTCCTCTTGCTCGAAACATGCCACCTGTTGCAGGAAAGATACTGTGGGTGAGACAGCTATTCAGAAGGATAAATGAACCAATCAACTATTTCCATGTAAGTTGCTGTGAGGAAAAATGAGGTGCTTTGTGTAACAGTGAACTGTCTTACTTCAGTAGGGTGAACATAATACTTCTGGCTATGATGATGTCACTGCTTATACACTAGGAACTTTTTAATTTGTATGTGAATATCTAGTGAAAAAAATATGCTCTGCAATAACTACTGTTGTAGATCCAAGATGTAGTGTTAGAATAGACTAGACTAGACTAGACTGTTTTGGTTGAAAGTGATCTACAATGATCATCTGGTCCAACTGCTGACCAATTCAGGGCTGACCAAAAAAATAAAGGGTGTTGTTAAGGGCATTGTCCAAGTGCCTGTTAAACACTGATAGGCTTGGGGTATCGATTGTTTCTCTAGGAAGCCTGTTCCAGTGTTTGACTACCCTCTTGGTAAAGAAATGCTTCCTAATGCCCAGTCTAAACCTCCCCTGATGCAGCTTTGAACCATTCCCATGGATTCTATCACTGAATACCAGGGAGAAGAGCCCAGCAGCTCCCTCTCTGCTTGCCCTCCTCGGGAAGCTGTAGAGAGAAATGAGGTCACCCCTTAGACTCCTTTTCTCCAAACTAGACAAACCCAAAGTCCTTAGCCTCTCCTCGGGGGATTCCTTCCAGCCCTTTCACAAACTTTTTTGCCACCACTGGATGCATTCAAGAACCATGACATCTTTCTAAGCTTGCAGAGCCTAGAACTGCACGCAGTACTCAAATTAAGGCCACAGTAACACTGAATACAACAGGATAATCCCCTCTGCTGACTAGCTGGTTATGCTGTGTTTGATGCCCCCCAGGACACAGTGTGCCCTCTTGGCTACGAGGGTACACTGCTGACTCCTGTTGAGCCTGCTGTTGACCAACACCCCCAGATCCCTTTCTGCATGGCAGCTCTTCAGCCCCTCCTCTCCCAGTCTATACTTGTGCCCAGTATTACTTCATCCTGGCTGCAGAATCTGGCGTTTCTACTTGTTAAATTTCATGCCATTAATCATAGCTCCTGCTCATTCCACAGTTGGACAACTTGTCCAGAGTGATGGTGTGAGGGACAGTATAAAAAGCCTTACTAAAATGCAGGAAAACTTTCTTTGACCTACTACTGAACGTGTACCATAAGCTTGAAATATACACTGATTTTTTTGTATTTCTGTCTTCATATTGCCCAAAGAAATTTTTCACCATTCCAGCCAGGGGTGTTTTTATTTTTTGTAATAGAGCAGACTAGGTCTTATACATAAGACTCATGTCCTGTATTTTAACCAAGTACACACCTCTTCTGTTCCTCTAGCTCCACAGAGTTGGAGAATAATGTCCCTTACCAAGTGATTGCTAGGAGTAGCTTAAGGCATAAATGTGGGCTGCCTGAAATTGTCTGGTGTATATGTTTTAGTACTACTGAAAAAGCAACTTTATTGTAAGGACCCACACAGTAGTTGCAGTACTTTAACTGAGAATCTGGTCACCAATTTCACTGCAGGTGATCTCTGAACTAGTCTGGGAACAGGGAAGTCCATTACTGAACTTCTCATTGTACATTTTCTGTACTGCTTAACATACAGCTGAAGCTTGGTACCAGCCACATAACCTTTAACATTTATGGCCTTAGGTATTTCTTGGAATTGAATTTCCTTCCTTCATTAGAATAGTCAGAATCTTGCAACACTAGGATCTGCTATAAAAATAATACTTCTTGAAATGTTTGAATGATTCTCCTACAAGGTATCTTAGGTGTCCTGCCAAATTAACATCTATGTGAGAGAGGTTTCCACTTTACTTTCCCTCATATGAGATTAATGATCACCTAAATCCAGTCTGAAGAAAACAGACATAAATATCATTACTGATTAAAAAAGACTTTTTTTTTTTTTTTAAATCAGCTTTTAGTTACTCTTAAATTTTGAGTAGAACTGAGCATCCATTTCACTGTGAATTACGGTATAAAAAGTAATTTTTCTTAGATGTGTTGAATATTTAGCATTTATTATTTACAAGTTCTTACTGATTATTGCTGTATAAATTTCACAAATACTTGATACAGTTTTTAAGAACTTTGTGAGTATAATTTGCAATATTAACTTTTATTATAGTCAGTAGTTAAACTGAGAAAATACCAAATAGTACGGTTTTCTTGTGATAAGGATTTAATTTGAATGCACTGTGTTTTAATAGAAAAAGTCCAATATCTTGGCAAGTCCAGAAGGTAAAGCAGTTGTTCGATTATACAACAGAATTGCCTATGTATTGGTGGAATTCGAAATTGTCTATCATGATGCATGGGTGAAGGAAATTTCACAATTACAATATCGTAAGTAATGAAATATGTAATTGGCTTTTTTTTTTTTAACACAAATATAACCAGATAATTTTAAAGCCTCATTTACCCTTAAAATGTGCAAATTAATCATGATCCAATAAGGAGGGCAAATAATACAAATCTCTGTCCCTTGCTGACCTTGAAACTTGGTTTTTATGCAGAGGGTTGTAGATTTGGTACACTGTTTGACACATGATTGGAAACAGCAGTGAAACAAATTTTAGGTACACAGTTGTTCACTTTTTAATTCAAATTCCTTATGTATACCATATAATAATGCTTTCTGTTTTCTTTTTGCTATAATAATTTCTATAGTTGTATTATCTGACATTTTTCAGGAAAAACATTACTTTATACATAGAAAAAATTTTTTATAATCAAGCTTTATCATTTTAAAATTAAGTGAGAATTGAGGTTTAAAAAATTTAGTAGATTTTTCATGTAAATTGTAGACATTCTATGTCTTTCAAAACTAAGACTAGATCTATAAGAATAAAATCTTGTCATCACACAGCCAACAGAGGGTTTTGTCTTGCTGTTTGGGCTTTTATTTTATTTCAGATTTTTGCAGTGTCGATATGTAAGCATTTGTCCTCTGGGTTAACAAACTGCTGTAGGGTACTGAGCATGACATAAGTTTTGTGTTTCCACAAAAATTTCCATGTATTTCATAATTCTCTGACTCAAGCTAAGAAAAAACTATGCCACAAATAAGACTGCATCTGATGCTTGTTTAGCTTATGAAAAGAAAGGTTATATATGGCAGAAAGCTAATATGGTGACAGTTAGTTATATATTTTCTTTAACTGGAAACAACATGAAGCTCTTTCACAACTAACCATACATATTTAATCACTATGTAGTAATATTAGAAATCTGTGTTCCATAATAATTTATACAACAGAAGTTGGGGGTTTTTTTGTCTTAAAAACTGATATAAAAATTTCTTTACAGCCTTACAAGCCACAATATTTGTGCGTCATCCAAAAACTGGGAAATTCCTGGTTAATTTTGATCCCCAAATTCCAGAGATTGTCCGAGAGACCAAATGTATGATAAAGTTGGGTCTGGAAGTACCGGAGCAAGCAAAAAAGATAGTAAGGATAGAAAATAACCTGAAGTCAAGCAAGTTGCGTTTAGAGGTAAACTTAGAAGTTACCATGATTGCTCTTTAAAAATATTAAAAAGGAAAATCTCATTAGCCACAGAAATTTTTCTATAGTTAAATAAAGATTAAATCTGGGTACAAGGTAGCTTAAATTAAATTTGTAGAATGCACAGGTGGACCTCTTCTGCTCTGGACTAGTTATACTTAAATATAAGCATTTATATTTCTTATACCCTGTAGCATGTTAAATATGATCTGGTGATGAAATAATTAAAGCTATTCAAAAAGTGTTCACTCTCTGAAAATCAGTAAAACACAGTTTTACAGAGATTTTTTGAAACAAAGATTCGAATGCTTTTGGATTGGAAGATATGGTGAGCCACAAAACCATGAAGAATTTTGCAGGTTACCTGCCAGAGAAGTCGGGTTTTTGATAGCTATTGTAGTATTTGCTATTATTGCAGTATTTTGAGAAGGTCATATCTTGGGGATGAGGTGTGCCATACCAAACGTGTGTGTGTGTGTAAGGCATAAGACGAGGATATTTTAAAACTGAATTGTGTATATGTGACTTTAATTATCAAAAGGGTATTGCAAGTTATAGTCACTGAAGCTCAAGCCATCTTTAGCTCTTTAGAGAAAGGTCATGCTTTTGCCTGACTTTTTGCATGAAGACCCTTCTCATTCTTCCTTGTGTAGCATGATGCTGATTCGTTACATTCCAGAAATGATGTATATATGTATGTAATGTCTGTGTAAAATCCTACGCTTGTTTTCAAATGTAGTCTTGTAGTGCTTTCTGTGGTGTTTTTTTTTCTGATGATTTGAGTGTATAACAGGTTATTTGCTTCAGTAAAGAAAGCACTTAAAATATTCTTCTTGATAACTACTATTTCTAATAATTTACAGGATCTTCTCCAACGTTATGAAGATTTGTGTCAAGAAACACCAATGATTTTTGTAAACATGATGTCACCAAAAATGAAAAAGGTTGGTATTGCTAAATGCACTTCAGTATCCTTCAGAAGAAGTTATAATAGCTTAATAATAGTTTATAATTTTAAAATATTTAGGTGGATCTACATGTTGTGAACTTAATGAATTTTAATAAAACCTTTAAGACCAAAAATTTGCTCTTTGCATCCCTCATACAGCACTCAAATAATGTGTATATCAGTAGAATAATCTTGGTGCCTCCTGAGAGGTAGCCTGAACAGTAACTTTTCCCTTTTTAATTTTTAATAATAATATTGGAAGGTTGCAGAGTTTGTATAAGCTTGTGTGACTACCTAGTTAGCATGTGCTGAAGTGTGAGAAACAAAAAAAAACTTGTCCTTGCTCTTAAGAGTTAAATATTAAAAGACAAAGAGATAAAGTGATGATAGTCTTCAGTTTTGTGATACTACTGTAAATAGATTATGTCATAGAGGGAATCATACAGCTCTGTATTTTAGAGTAAACAACTGGCAAAAGAGAAAGATAAGTGTTGTACAAAAAACAGAACATGAAAATTTTATTTTCTGAAAAATGTGATTCTGTGAAAAAAGGATGAATGAAAAATGTCATTAGATACATACATGAGGTTGAAAGACAAGTAATTATGCTGTTCAGAGTGGTCAAGATATATGTTAAAGGAAAAACTGTAAGATTAATACTGGACTTGATTTTAATTTTAGGAGTTAGTGGAAACCACTAAAAGACACTACCCAGGAGAACAGAAAGGGGAAGATGTTTGCTGAGCATGCACATTTGACAGTTGTGGACAGAGGCTGTAGTGTGCACTACCCTCCTCTTCCCCAATGTTGCATAAAGTTCTATGATGTTTGCCTTGAAAATTTGTAACCTTCCTTGCAAAACTTAAAGACAACTCATTCTTTCATCAGTGACATTAGTAATTCTAATAATAATGTCACTTGTTTTAAATTGGTTTTGGTTTTGCTGATTTTTATTTTTTTTTTTTAATAAATCTATGAAATTATATTTTTGTGCTTAGATGGAAGCTGTGTTGAGGCAAGGACTTACAATGTTGACTTGGTCATCTGTGACACTGGAAAGTTTCTTTCAAGAAGCCGATCAAGTTCTGCATATATATAAACAGATTTTGAAAAAGGTATATAAATGAAATGACAGTTTAGAGAAATTATTTCCAGTATACTGCTCTTCATGTTGGAAATTAATTTGTACTTATTTTTGTACCGCTTAAAATATATAGAAATTTTCTTTGCTTTTAAAGTCATGTTCTTTTTTGAAGAATGTTATACTCAATGATTGTCTCCCATTATTACCCTCAAATGTTTGATCTTTTCTTCCCTTCTTGCAGTATGATATATTTCCACTTGTTGTTCTGAGATTCTGTGCCTACCACTCCGATTTTCAGGGTCAACCTCTGTAAGAAATTAGCAGTTCTCAAAGCCTATCTGAAATAACAATTTCTTTTGTAGATATTGTGTTTTCTTTAAATACATAGGTTGTGTACAGTTCTGGCATTCTAACCCGTCCCATATCAATACAAAAAGATATAACCTTGGTTAGACCCTTGATTACTGTGAATGGGATCTTATAAACAAATAGGGAAAAAGAGATGTAAAACAGAAGCATGAGTGATATTGTGACAGACAAGATGGGATATCACAGATGCAGAATATTTCAGGTTAAAAATTAAAAATTGGACAGAAGTCAGTTTAATTTGGATTCTGCCATGACAAAGCCACTTCACTGTAGCTTACTGAATGCTCATAATTCTGTAATGTAGAATAAAAAAGCCAGTGAAAAACTATGTTGAGTAAAAGAAGGAGAAAGACTGAAGACTAACCCATCAAGGAAGTTAGAGCAGATCCCCTCTTGCCTTGTAACTGGGCTCATGGCCAGTAAGGTCATGAACAAAATCTAATAATCTTATATTGACATAGCTTGTTTTGTTGCTGTTTTATTTAATGTAGCAGCAGTGTATCCTGGATAACTGGAATGATTTGGGACTTACTGCCTGTCTGCCCAAAACTGCTGTTAAAACAGCAGGGATTCTTCAGGAGTCTAGCATGGATAGAATTATGGAGCAAGCGTTCTGTTCTGTTCCATTGATTCCTAAACTTTCAGGACAGAAGAAAACCAAGTTTAAAGAGGCTTAGTCTTGGGACCGCTCTCTGATGAGGTTCTTGGGGGACTAGAAGATAATTCTTTCCATTGTCACTCATTCATGTAATCACCAAGACTGATCAGTTCAAGGAGCTGTCAAGAGAAGCTCATTTAAAAATGAGATCATTGCTGTTATGGTGTCGTAGTGGTCTTGTCTTATACCGTCTGTGAATTAATTTAACTTATGCAGTGAATTTAAAAATATGGTGCTGATAAACAGAAATCTGTGAAGAAGTAGGTGTAAACATCAAATTCTTCTAAAGACTTCACTATCTCAAGGATTCATATGTCTCAGTTTCCCAACATAGAACCAGCAGATACTTAAGAATGACAAGATTTTGTTTTTAAAGGGCTGCCTGAAATGAAATTCACTATGGAACACTATGGATTTTTTTTGTATTGGGTTATCACTCTGTGCAGAATTTAAATACATACACTTGTAGCAATTAAGTTCTTGTTTTCTGCGGCAATAGTAATCACTTAATTTCCAGGCTTATATCTGTTCTTTAATTGTTCATATTCCAGATTGTCTGCAATAGAACATTAACAAAGGCTAAATTTTTTGTATGGTACTTATCTCCCTAAAGTCCCTCTATCAATAATAGAGAAAGAGGATAATTCATGGGGCATTGCTGTGCTTCCTTTTTCTCTACTTTCATCTTGAGGTCTTTTGTGTTGGTGCTTTTACTCCAGTGTTCTTTGCTGTTACAATTCCCTTGTTTAGAGGATTTTCTACTGTGTAAGATTCTTGCATTTTCATGGGGTAAAAAGATACAATTTTTATTTTTCTGCAAAACATCATATATCTGTTAGAACTCTATAAAGTAGAATACGCTATTTGTTAAAGATAATTGTACAGTATTAATACAATTTTCTCTTTTTAGGTTAATGTAAGTGA
Organism: Calidris pugnax; assembly: GCF_001431845.1. Classification (NCBI taxonomy): domain Eukaryota; kingdom Metazoa; phylum Chordata; class Aves; order Charadriiformes; family Scolopacidae; genus Calidris; species Calidris pugnax. The sequence continues at coordinate 15,475,451 of NW_015090922.1, read as the reverse complement.
AGTGCAGATTGATTTGATATTAAAAGAAATATCAAATACTCTCTTAATTGTCCTACCAGTATATGATCCTGTCAAAGTAGAGAATATGTTGACCTGCAATGAGGTGTGTGCCACTTTACATCTTTGAACTTGAATTCTTAAGCATATTAGAAATGATATCTTATAAAATTAATATAAAACTTGAAAAGAATTCTCAGTGCAGAAATACAGAACTTTTTGTTAAAATATTTGGTTAAAATATTTTGCATGAAGATAAATTGGTTCTTAGGTATTTGAGATACTTAAGCTGTAGTATTTAATAGATAATTTTTATTATTTAACTGATTCATGATTAGATGAGTTCTTTTTTTAAGAAAATACTATGACCTATGCATCCTATTCTTCTTTCTTTTTTTCCTATTTTTTCCAAACTGTATATCTGAGAATTTGAAAGCTCTCTTGATTCCAAATGAGGCTAAAAATGTATTTAGTTAGCAAAGTAATGCAAGTAATAAAATTGTTAAGGACAGTTGAAAGAGCATTTGGGTAATTTCAGATTTAGACTGTGACCTCCCTTCAATAAGAATTTTCTTTGCCCCTTAAAAATACCATTGCATCTCAAAAATGGAAATTAAAAACAAACAAACAAACAAAAAACATTAAAAGTAGTTATAATGGAAGAGTTGTATAATTTAGAATAAAGATTTTATTGTTTGGTTTCTCTGTTTTCTTTTAAAAATATTGCTATTGAAATAGTCTCAGTATGAAGAATGCAATATTGAGGGAAATTTTTTGGCTCTCCATAACCAGGAACAGTAATAAGATAATCAGTGATACTAAGATAATTCATTGATATTTTTATTTAACAGACTCATACTAAAGAATGTGCTGAGTTATTGAACCACAAAAGCATGCACATTGAAGATGCTGTTCAAGAACTGATGTCTGTATTTGAAAAGAATTATGAAATTAAACCTCCTAAGAAAACCTCAGAAAAACACGTATTACCAGGTGGATAACATTCATTATTTAAATAAAAATGTCTGTCTCTAGTTCTATAGATTTATAGATTTCTATAGATTTAGCTAGTACATATAAAAATTTGATTGTTTTAGCTAATTTTCTTAGACTTTCTAAGACTTCTCCCTCCCACTGTATTTTCATCTGTGTCACAGTCCTGCCTTCATTTACCACTGTTAAACTAAACTACTAGCCCATGAAATGCAGACGTAATTCAGTATTGGTGGATTTCCTAGAATTAAACTCTGTCCTTCTGTTTAGATTGTCAAGGTATTTGCTCTAGAGGAAGAACATTATGGTTCCATTTCTCTTAGTGACTCATAACATTTTTCTTTTTTTTTTCCTCTCCATAAGTGAAATACAGTGTTCCTTTCTTCTCAGCTGTGTCAGATATTTGGTACTGTCCCTCCCTTTGTGACTTTTCTGCCGCAGTAGATTTGTGTCTCAAATACCAGTGCTTTAGTGGCTGGTCAGTTAGTACAGTCAATTGACGGTGAACTGCTAGCACACAAGGCTCACAGCAGATCAATATGGCTGGTTCCCACTGCTCTGGGGTGTGTTACAAAGACTTTAGGTCCTGTACCATTACAGGAGAAATAGTTTATAGTCAGAGGAAAATACTCTGTTTTAAAGAAAATTTATTTTGAAGCTTAAGTAGTAATGGAGCTCCTTGACTTACACAAGAGTTTTTCCTTCTGGGTTCAGTTTCCTCCAGGTACAGACAGAGACTCCAGGCAGTTCAATACAATGCAACCAGAAAAACCTGATGAAAAGTTTCTTCTCTGTATTTTGTTAAGTTGATATTGTTGGTGGGGTTTTTGGCCTTTTCCAGCTGATCTACCCATGTATGCCTACCTGTCTTCAGGAAGGTATTTGTAGTGCATGGAGTTTGTTAGCCTGAGGCTCACAGACTGGGCTCTTAACCAGGCTCTTCACATGAAAAAAGTGGTGTGAAATAAAACCAACTAGTTAATCCAAGTACTACTAAAATAAAAAGCAATATTGTTTTACCTGTACAGGAGGGGGACAACATGGTTCAAAGCAGACAAAAAGTTCAGTTAACTAAAAAAAACAATACTTTTTTTTTTTTTTTAAATTTGCAGTAAAAGAAAAACATATAGTGTTAGGAGATAATGAAGAGGTAAGAGAAAAGAACAGTTCTGCAGCTCTTCGTGGTGATAGTAGCAAAGGCAATGATAAAGAAGATGAGTTTAAAAAGGTAATTTGTGATAAGAAGGGAATTTCTTTTAGACTGATCAGATTAGTAAACAGTATCTGAATTTTGGTAGCTGGATATCCATGTTACAGAAAGACATCACATAGAAAATGTCAAGCATCATGTAAAAGTTATCAAGTAGCTTCCCTACAAAATGAGTTTAAGATGGATTTTAGCTTTCAAAAGTATATTATATTTATTCCAGTTATTGCTTTTATTAAACAAATTCTTGATGTGTGAGTGGCAAGTGTAAAAGTTTGGAAAGAACATTATGCCTAAGCCATAACATAGACTTTTCATCTTGAGTGGGCAGAAACATTTGTCCTTTCTGTCCTTTTCTTCCAACTTCAACAAGCAAGATCACTTTTGTACATTTTCCTTGAAGAATACAGTCTTTTCGTAATCAGCAGAGAAGTGGAGAACAAAGACTTACAAACTTGCAAGCACAAATGCAATAAAGTTACAAGGTTGCATTCTGTTGTTTTGTGCTAGTGATCATTAGGTGTTCCTGTATTTCTATGTTCTTCTTAATCCATTACTGTCAGAATTTACTGTATTTGTCTCTTATTTGAAAAGAGTAGATATGCGTCAATATTCTTGGATAATTCTTGATGGGTTATTTTGGGTTTTTTTATTGGTGGCCTTTTTTTTAATATGGAGAGCTGTTATTCTGAAGAGGCATGAGTCTTTTGCCAGATCTCAGTTTTCTGTCACTGAATAAGACAAATTAATTTCCTTAGATGCTATATTCTCTTTTTCATGCAACTTATTTACTTACAAGCTATTTTTCCTCCAATTTCTTCCCTTGTGTTTCTCATGTAGCTTACAGCAGAAATTCCTTCAGATAAGAACTAGTATGTTTGACTTAAAATCTTTTGAAGTAATCTCCACGTTCCTGTCTGCATACAATACTAAATAATATACATTTTATTTAATACAGAAATGTAAAGAGTTGGTTACCTGTTTCAGTCACCAGCTGCTTGAGAGCCTCCAGAAAGCCACCCAACTGTCTTTGGATAGTCTTAAAAAAAGAATATTTGTTTCAAAGTAAGTTGTAAATAAGATTCCTTCAACAGAACAAAGGTTTTTTTGTGTTAATATAATAATACAAATATTCATTCACACATGTAATGGTACATGTATGGTATCATTAATCAAACTGTTCCAGGCTTCTTTGCCCTTTCAGCTCAAGCAAAATGTGGAGAGCATTCATGTTTTGTTGCATCATGCTTTGGGTACATGCTTTTCATTTATGCTTTAATTCTTTATGTTGTTAGTTACAGTGTATACACTTTGTTTTGTGCAGAAAATTAAGTATATTTCTACTATTTTTTCCCTTCTGCCTGCACCCTTCTGTTTTTATTCCCACATATTCCCCTTGGGATTGCTTTCAAGATGCTGTTAGTACAATTTGTTGCCCAACACAAATGACTAGAACTTAAATGATCGTTCTAGGTCATATATGGCATATATTCATCTCATCTCATGGCATATGTTCATCTCATTTCATATTATTTCTGCAAGCATGGCTATGCACTCAGAGTTGTTTTCAATGCATTAAACATCATCCATGCACTCTTTATGAATTCTGTATGATAAAGGTAAGATCCATACAATTTCATCATTCTCCTATATTCAGTATGATTTCTATAGACTCTTCACTGCTCAAACAGGCATAAACTTCAGAGACAGAATTGCTCCAATATAGTATGTTGTATGTTGAAAACCCTACTGAGAGTTCTATTCAGAGAATTTATTTTGAGCAGGTGAAGTTGATAGTGTTTTGTCATTAATGCATGTTGAAGCTTAAGTTGCTTTTTCTTTTTCTGAGGACATCTTTTGTAAAAAGCGTATTGAAATCCAGATCTTATTGAAGTCGATAGGAATTTATATAGGTGTGTCCTTTATATTTGTCTATGGTATCATATTGGTTTTTTTTCTGGTCGGTTGAATATTTATCTAAAATGTAATGAGGCAATTTTTACTCTTGAAGTGTTTGTTGCATGAAATGGTCAGTAAAATCTTCTTATGTCCTACTCAATAGTAGCTCAAAATTATGTTTCTAAGATAATTTCAGGAGGCTTCATGGTGAAATATTTATTACATGTTTCAAAATTATTTTCAGCAAAACTACATTTGGGAGAGCACAGTTTTCTGTTCGTCCAAATAAAAGTGAAGAAGTTGCTGCTTTTCTAAAAGCCGAAGTATACCTTGTTATTCCCAATGTGGTAAGTTATGTGTCATATGGATAAAGTGAAATGCACTGTCTTATAGTTATCTCTGCATTTGCCCAAGCACAGGATATGGGCACACTTCTACTGAACCAACATCCATTCCAAAGAACAGTTGCTCCAGCCTCTCAGTGCGCTGAGAGCACTGAAGAAATGTGCCCACAGTCCCAGTGTTCCTGATTTCTGTCTTAGTGGTACTTGCAGAACCTGGACTTTTATTGTCCTTGTGTGTTTCAGCAATTATATAGCAATGTGCTCATCAGTGTTCTTTGCAGAATAATTACCGTTCTCTTTCATGGGTAAGCAGCTGCATTGCTGGAATAGATTTTTCCTGTTTCTTTTTATTTAAGTGTCTTGTTCCTTGTTTGATTTAAATCCTTTATTGAATAAAAATAAAGAACATTATCTTTGTTCAGTTTGGCTTTAGTCATCTCAATAGGAAGTTAGGTGACTCAGAGGAGGAACACTGGACAAAAATGAGAAGATTCAAAACAAGGAAAAGAGCTGTGGGTTTCTGTGTGCAGAGAACAAAAAGGCAGCTTGATTCCAAAAATCTAATGCGTGTATTTGTTTTCCTGTAACTCTGTGTCAGCAATATGTATGGTATTTTATTTTATATATGAGAAGGAAACAATATCCAATTGTCTTATAAAGATTTAAAGTTTAATATTCATGAAGTTATAATCAAAGAAAGGTTCTGTTCTAAGGTGATATTCCTTTGACATTGGACTGGTGTTCATATTGGCATTCTGTGGTACATTCATACCGTGTATGTGTACACATGATATATAAGGTCTGTTAAAGTGTAAAATTTTACCTTGTTGATATTTGTATAAGCATAAACCCCCAAGCTCCACCCACTGCAAAGGGAAGTGCATCTATCTTTCCAGCCCTCTGAAATGCTTGGCTGATCCAGGGCAGTAATCAAGTAATGTTGGGTAAACTTTTACTTTACTAATGCTAATAGGATTTTGCAAGATCATTTCTTTTATGCGTGCAGCTGCTCAATCTGTGAAATAGATGTATAAAACATCATAATCACTTTAAAGCTGTTTATATCCCAATTCTGAACACTCCTGGGAGTGATTTCATAATTTCAAAATAATGGCTTGCACATTAAAGCTATAAGGTGATGTTCTAAGGACTGTATTTTAGGATTGAGCATAAGAGTGATCTTTCTTCTGAAGTTTAACAAGAAATGCTGTTTTTCTATTCTTTCCTGGATCATTCTCAGGTAGGTTCTTCGTCCAGCTCAGTACTTTGGAGAAACTGATATGTGCCTTTACTCCAACTTACCTTACATAGAATTATTTTCAAACAAGGACAGGACAAAGTCACAATTAGGATTACTGCTGTAATACAAGTTTTGGGTTCAGGACTTCATGGCTGTTTGTGTACTACCAAATAAAACAGGCTAGAAACTGTTCTTTCACCTCCAAGTGAGCTGATGTGAAATGGTGTATATCCACAGCAGTAAAGACTGAATTAAGGAGTTTGCATTCAAACTGTGTGTTAGGAACAGCCTCTGTCATGTTTTATGTGCCAAACTGTGCTGGAATTTTTTTCTGGCAGAGTAGTTTTTTTGCATCATCTCAAACTATGCTAAGGGACCATAGCATTTATACAGTGTGGATGATGGCAGATCAGAGCTTGTGTTTTGACCCTGTTCTGCTTGCTAATTGTTCTGGATTCAGATCAAGTATCCTTGTTTTCCTTCCAGTTCTTTTTATCATGTACTCTCATAGTTTAATATGAGTTCTGTTCCTCATCTGACTTGGCTGTTAGATTGCTCTCAGAATTATGATACAAAATCCTTGCCAAATATTCAAGTTGACATCTGCAGGGCTACTGCATGGAGTTCCTTTAATTTGCTAAACACTGTGCTCTTACAATTTTTTTGAGGTAATACTAGCTTTGGGGAAAAAAGAAGCATTCAGTATTTATTCAATCATGACCTTTGACACTTTGATCCAGGTGATTTTGTTTGCCTGAAATTATCCATGTTGTGAATATATGTATAGATAAGCACTTAGAATGTAGAGGTTATTTAGCTGTAAATCTTTAAAATGAGCTGTACATATGTATTTTTATGACCATCTCTTTTACAATTCTCTCTCACAGAATTTAAGATCCAGTGGGTAAGAGCAACAGAGAGAATGTTGGCTTGCAATTTTTAGCACTTTATGATTCTGAAATGCAGGAAACAAGGCTTGTAATGTATTCCCACACACTGTTAAAATGGTTGTGAAATTGCTGGCATATTAAAATGTAAAAATAATTGTAAAAAATGCAATACATTTATCTACTTTTACATTTGCTTGTCCTTTTACCCATGTTATGACTGTACAAATAGATAGTAGGTCAGGGCAGAATGTTTCATTTCTTTAGGGGCAATTCTGAGCTAGACAAAATGTTAAAGTTACATTTTCCATATTTTCTTCAGGGGCAAGTTCCACAATTCACTAGGAGTGGAGTAAATCTGAGTTCTTAGAAAATTGCAATCAGTTGAACTTATTTCAACAATATTTCAACTTTTTAAAATAGGTAATGGTTCCCAGTTTAGACGATATACAGCAAGCCATCAATCGCATGATTCAGCTAATACTGGAAGTAAATCGTGGAGTTGCTCAGTGGGGACAGAGACATTTGCAAAAATCTAATTTAAAAGCAGAATTGGGCACTCAGCAATTATCTCCAACAGGCTTTGGATCACCAGGAAAAATAGCCAAAAAAGGGGAAAGTAAGTGGTTTGGTGTTTGGTGGTGGGGTTTTTTTTACTTATTTCAATTTTTTACTTTGATGAAAATGCAATATATAAATATTTGTGAGTAAGGTTATTTCTCTTAAAAGAGGCCAACTGTGGATTATCTTGAATTAATTTTTTGGGTTTATTTTGATTTACTTAACTGTATTTTTCAGAAATAGATTTTAAGACTTACGTATGTTAATGTTTGGTCAATGAGATCTATGGAGTACACAGGCAAGGATGGATCAATCTGAGACTTTGTTTCCAGTGACCAGATCCATGAAAAGGTCTTGAGACTAAAAGAGAACTTGGAGTTGTGTTAAATCCTCCCCCATGAAACAGTGTGTGTTGTGGGGAGAGTGGATTTTTCTTAATTCTCTTAAATCTGCTTCAAAATGCTCAGACATTGTTATGACAGAAGGGGCTCATTAAATCTCAGGGATATCAGTGTCTATATTGACCCTGATTGTCTCAGCAATTCATCAAAGATGAAGGAAGGACACGATAAACTGCATTTTATTTTCCTTCTATTTAAGCTTACTTTCACTTCTTAAAGAAGACAGGGCTCCTGTTTCAACATCAACAGTGTAACTGGAGCAGCAGCTACCAATGGCTAAACTGGTATTGAATGTATATTTGGAGGCAGGAGGTTTAGGAAAATCTCTAAGTCCTTTCTCTTGGGGTTTGTTTTATTTTTTCTTCTCAAAAGACTTTGATATTGGCAGTTTGTAAGACAAGAGTTGCTCCCAAGCATGGCGAACATTATTTGTGCAGTCATTAATATATGACTTGACAAAGTTTAGCATCTTTTTTGAAAACATTAAATAGAATAACAAGAAGTTATTTGTTTGAAGCATGTTAGAGTTTAAGAAAGTTACACTGTTTTAAGGGGTTTATACAATTAAAAAAACTTTAATTTTATGAATTTTTAAAAAATAAAATAACATAGAATGTTTATGAGGCCTTGTCATATTCTAGTTGCAGTTAAATTACAGTGGAAAAAATGAAATTACTTAATTAAGAAGACTTTTCTTTCCATTTGGAAACATTCCCTCTAGATTGAAATTTTTTTCTGCCTATATAGAGCCTGACTTGAACTAGGACTTGGTACTTTCATATTAAGTAGTTAGACATTTGAAGAAAGATATTCAGCCTTACTGAACAGCATCATTGCTTAACTTGGCATGCATAGGTTTAGAAGAGAGCTCTAACTAGACTTTTAATGATTCATTCATTTACATACATAATTTTATTTTACAGAAGGAATTGAAGATGTTGTGATTGTCAAAGAGCTAAGAAATTTTTACTCAGGTGTTGCAGAACATGAAGATATTTCAAAATTAGTTGTGCTCCTCTCTTCTTCTGTGAATTCTATAAGAGAAGTAGCTAATGAAGTTCTGCAGGGCTTTCAGAAATACAAGGTGCTGTGGACAAAAGATAAAGATGCCAAAATTCAAGTGAGTTTAATGATGATGACCTACAGAACTATTCTTCATTAATTTTATCTTTTGAAATCAGAAAACACTGAGGGGGAAAAAAAATCAAGAAAAAAATGTAGAAAACACAGTAACAGCTGAAATTCTCATTTTGTCTTTCAGTAGTATAGTGAAGAGTACATAGTAGTATATAGTAATATATATATAGTATATAGTAGTATATTTCCTAAGCAGAAGTAATAGCATGGTGTCTAGTTTTTGTGTTGAGATTTGGCTTTTCCTGCTTCTGTGCCATTCTAGATACTGATAAACCACTCCTAATTTGTTAATTGCTTTAATTTTTGTTTGTGGAACTCCGGATTTCAGGCCACAAGAAACTATGTGTGTCTAACATTACGTATAACACAACCCATAGAAATTCCCACTGCATCAGTGCAGACAATTGTGCACTTTTCTCTGTAGAAAGTGTTTATTTTGAGTTGAATGCATATTTTTATTCACCACTCTTCCTGTAGTTATTTCAGGAGGTGAGTTCTACATTCTCTATTTCAAGAACACTCCTCTGATTAATTCTTGGTTCTTTAAACTGTAAGTTGAATCCTCAAGTGTGGTAGAAAAATTTAGCGTCTTCTACAGCAAGAAAAACTTAGCCTCCAGGAATTGGATGTCTCTGGGACTTCTGCTTCAGAATATTTCACACTGTCCTTATACAACAGAGTTTTAATTTTGAGTTTGAATTTGGAGGTTCAGTAGAAGAAAGTTGGTTTCTATATCTACTTTATTTAACCTTGGCATAATTGAGTTTTCTATTCTTATCTTTCCTATTTAATAGACTACATTGTATCACATCACCTTGTTTTACTGCAGGAGCACTGATATCTTTTGAGAGTTAAAATGCAAGTTGTGCAGTTTATGTGGTCTAAAAGCCCCCACTTTATATGCAGAGCTGAGAATTTGCTGTTACTCTAATTAAAATTTTAAGTCTAATCAAATAAATATTATTAATTACTAATCATTAGTTAGTTACTACTGAAGAATACTGCTACAGAGAAAGCCTCAATAATAATGCAGTTAATTTTTATACATACGTGCCCTAGTTTCTACATTCTTTCTTTAGCACTATCCTGACCCTTCCACTGCCTGTCTGGGTTACTCTCAGACTAAAGAATAGAAGCTGGAAACAGCTTTCAGCATTTATTGCCCATGCAATGCAGGCATATTGAATACAGGTCTTGTGTAACATTTCTGAAATACAGCTTTTCAGAATCCCAAAACTTCCCTACACTTGAGTTCTGCTCATACTTAAAAAATGTGTTTTATTGTGATTGTCTCACACATAATTGGGCTAATGGTGTAATTGTTCTACAAGCGCAGGCGTGTATTTTTTGTTCTCTGTTTCATCACCTGTTTTCACAAGACCAGTAGTCACTTAGTATGTCTTGGATATCTATTTCTCTGTTAAATTTGACTGAAATTTCCCAACAAGCTTGAGAGTTAGTGACAGAGAAATTGATAAACATGAACACCACATCATATGCATTTTACTATGTTAGCAAGGCTACAGGAGGCTAAAAACAGGTATAACATTGGTATACATTGTCAGTAATTCCTGAATAGCTGTTGCCACTTTTTTCACTAAAAAAATGGAAAAGGACATGTGTTGATTGACATTTTAAACTACACACAGGATTTTTTGGCTAGCAGTCCTTCTCTGACTGAAATTAAAGAAGAAATACTTCACTATGCTATGTTTGAGAGAGAGATGGAAGATTTAAAACCCATTATTCTTCTTGGTCCAATTGAATTGCATACAGGTATGACATTTTCTTATCTTTGTATGTACAGTAAGAAAATAAATAGTATAGTCATGCTGTTTGGTTTATTCTGTGGTATAAATGATTACAATATGAATAGAAATTATGGAAGGGATCTCCTAGACTGATCAGCCAAGGCTCTTGGTCCTGAGACTCTTCTAAGAAATCTGAGTTGAAAAAACCCTCCACCCCCTTGCTTCCTCTTTGGAGTGGTGAAATTACATAGTTATGGCAGTTTAAGTTATCATGGAGGCTTAATAAAGAGTTAATGAACGTGTACGACTGCTGATTTGATCATCCCTAGCACTCATCTCTGGCACCAGGTCATCCAGTGTTTATAGAGGGTGTGGGAAGCATGAATCACCTTCTTTACTATGGGGCAAGACTAGCACAGAGCTGCATTAGCTTCTTTTTCACTATCAGTGTTTGTTTAAGCAGTAGATATGGCTGCTTAGCCATTCCCATGTTTAGCATCCCCATCTCTTAGAATATAATGTGTTTTCCTGTCTACCTGCAGTGTCTTTAAAGATAGAGAAGCTCACATCAAGACCTGCTGTTGTAATGTGTTCCCTCACACAGCATAAATTCCCTCAGTTCTATATGGCACCGTGCCTCAGTACCTGGCCTTCTGTGGCCCTGACAACTTTGGGCTCATTGATCATGTTACTCTAAAGAACAGCCAGGTGTGGAAAAAAGTATTCCTTGCAGACAACTGCTTGTTGAAGAATTAAGCCATTTAGACTATGACAAAGAAGCAAGGATTTCAGTGACACTTATCCCTCTCACCTCACAGATTATTGGGTAGCTGATGTCTTCTCTGGACCAGCATCACTGTTCTTTTATTTTTACTTTCTGTGGCAGATGTTATGATGGTTGCTATCTAGGGACAAGTGATAAATGTATCCCTTTCCAAATATAATAAGTATGGCCATGTTTCTAATGAGCAACTACCATCTTCTGAAATATTAGATTGAGAAATCATCTCTGTACAATTTGTCTTCCTTATACATCAGAGAAGACAGAAGCCATGCACTTGGATGACTGCAGTTTATTTCAGGATCTTAGTGGCATGTGATCCCTAGCTTTCTTTCCATTAATATTTCCTCAATGGGTATAAACCATTTAAATAAGACTGATCTTTATACATTTGGTTAATATATATCAAAAGTATTCTCTGAGGGTCTACATTCATAAGAAGGCATTTTTCTTCTTTATTCATCTTCTCTATGTGTTCTATTAAGCTTAACAACCTATTTTACAGATATCATAATATGCAATAAAACAACATAAATATATTTGTATAGTTGAAATTGTTCTCAAACTTTTAAAATGCAGTAATTGGATTACCTGTCTGCTTTTCCAGATTGCTGTTAAAGAACCATATGTGATGATGTGGGTTTTTTTTACAGAATAAAAAATTAGCTGTAGATTGGAAAAAAAAAAAATAATTTTTTTTTTTTTTAATCAGGACCACTGAAAATAGCTCTAGCAAATGAAGCCAAAGCCTGGAAGATGCTCCTCTGTCGTTATTTAAATGAAGAATATAAAAAGAAAATGACAGACATGAAGTCATTCATAACTGAATATTTTGAGAAATTGTCTCGACCTCTGGGTGATTTAGATGACGTCAGATTTGCAATGGAAGCTTTATCTATCATACGTGATAATAGTATACAAATGGATATGACTCTGGGACCTATTGAAGTAAGTTATCTTTATAAAAATGATATTACATAATAAGAGTCATAAGATAAACTAAGAGCCCGAACAATCAGTTTACTGTCCTGAAGATTCTTTGAAGATACCCTTGAAGATATTCAAACCCTGACTGGACGTGGTCCTGGAAAACCTGATTTAGGTGACCCTCCTCTGAGCAGTGATGGTTGGACTAGGCAATCTCCAGAGGTCCCTTTCAACTTCAGTGCTGAAGAAGAGATAATTATAAATGTAGATATCTGCATGGAATAAACAACTGTGTTTATCAATTGTCACAAATTGCAAAAATACAAAAGTCGTAGGTCAAAGGAGCAGCTAATGTAACACACACTGTTGTTTTTCTTCATTAGAAAACATTTTGTCTGTCTGTTGAGAAACTATAAAATATGAAAATGGTCTTATTTTTAAATAATGCCATATCTGTAGAAGGAGGCTAATAAAGCAATAATGCAAACAAATTACAAATGAGGACAAGCGATAAGAAAGGTTAATTCTCTAACAAATATATATGGAGGGATTTGATAGTTTGGCAAACATAGTAATAAATATTTTATAGATGATATGGCAAAACATTTAAAAACATGTAGTTTAATCATCATAGTTATTCAGAGTTAAGAAAAATTCATCAAAATCTACGTTCAGGTGGACTGTAGATAAGTAGAATAAAAATGCCATTGAGATGATAAAAAATTTTATATTTTTATATTTTTAATGTTAAATTGATTTTGTTTGAAATGTTACAAATTTGATCTATGTTCCTGCAAATGAACTGAAAAAGCATAATTCCTGTGGTTCATTTTTTCATCTAGGAAGCCTATGCCATTTTAAATACATTTGAAATTGAGGTTACAAAAGAGGAATCAGAAGGAGTTGATACACTGAGATATTCTTTTAATGAATTACAGACCAAAGCTGTAAGTATATAAAACTATGTCATTTTCCATTTGTCTTCATGTGCTTTTTTCAGAGTATAAATGACAGTGTGGGACCACTCATCACTGCACTGTCTCCTCACTCTTGGCCTCAGTTGCACATGAGTGTCTATACCTTTGATTAGTATGTTAGTTTCCTAATTTTATTTTTATAGAGCTCTTTAATATTTAAATATAATTGTAGATTTTTTATATATATATATGCTTAAAACCTGCAAGAAAATGAGAAATTTAGTATGTTTCTCTGTGCTCTTTCTGGCCTCCTCCATGTCCAGTTTTTGTGTCATTCGTGTCTGAAAAGGAAGATTACTACCCACGGATTACCTGTTTTTAAGAAGTACATGCTTGTCCAGTGCCCTTACCCCTAACTGTTGATGGCACATTTACCTTTGTTGCTTAGGTCAGCCTTATATCCCTCAAAAGGTCAATGTTTATGGAATATTTTCCTGAAGAGTAGAAGGTTAGATGGAAATTTGTAGATAACTTGTTGGAACAATTAGATTAGATCCTGTCCCACAAATTAATCACTCTGGAAAGAAATCAAGAGCCTCAAGCATATATTTTACATTTGCATTTCATGCAGCTCTTGGTTCTTCTTAAGCTTTTGAACAAAGACTAAGAAAGCTGTTAAAAAGAAGGCTGAGCCCGTCGATGAGGAAGAGGACCCTAACACTTCGGGTTTTGAGAGCTTTTTTTGGAGTGAGGGAGGGAGAAAAGGAAGGAAGGAAGAGAATAGGATCTTTTTCTTCCTATCCCCCACCCCCTTTTCTGTGTCCCTTTGTTCCCCCACCCTCTTGTAATGGAACACGTTCACTTAAAGGTGGAGGGGAGATTTCGTTATGGGGGTTGGTTGGTTGTTTTTTTTCTTTCCACTTTTCATCTCAAACATTTGAACATAGAGCACCATAAAAGGAAAAAATGTATTTAGCTTCAAATAATTAATTTTTGTTCATAATTTTAATATTTTTATTAATAATTTTCATTTATCTATAACTTAAATATGTGTTCCTGATTTTTTAAAGAAATAACTTTGATTTTCATCTTCTGTATGTCAGAACGAAGTTCAAGATGAGTTGGTTCGAGTTCAGCCCAAATTTAAGAGTAATTTGCTAGAATCAGTTGCAGTTTTTCAGGAGGACGTGGCAAACTTTGAAATATCATATGAAACGGTAAATGAATTTAGTAGTTATCTGTAAGACTTGTTTTTCAGTATTTTTAGTTTGCAACAGTTGGGTGCCAGAATTTTGTTCTGCTGAGCTACTGATGCCATGGTTGCTAAGCAGTCATCATTGCAGGTCAAACTTTTCAGTATGAAGAAATAGCAGCACACACAGCTCTGTAAGGAAACAAAATAATCCCTGGTGGTACAACTTGCCATTAAATCTTAATTTAGACATTAATTTAGAAATTATATCACATGTTGTGGCATCTTTGCTCACACATCCACATTAAAAAAGACTATCTCAGGCCACTCACTGAGTATTTTTTTTTTCAGCAAAAGAGCAAAATATGAAAAATGAAAGGCTGGTCCTGTGCATTTTAATTAACCTAAAGAATTTTTGATTTCATAAAAGTTATCTTTTCTTAGATTTACCGTTGTAAGTATTGCATTACCAAGATACATGACTTGATTGGATTTTAACTACCAAAAAAATATGCATTTTGTGATGACCTGAAAATATACAGCGGAATTCAGTCACTCTGAAAATTAATACAAAATTTATGTTAACTGCTTGCTTGAAAGGAAGGACCTATGGTTCCAAGTATTGCACCTCAGGAAGCCAGTAATAGGCTACAGATCTTCCAGGTAAGAAAATAAACTGTTGAGTTTCCAAATAATTAAAATATGATCTGCTATTGCTTATCAAAACAAGCATGGAAAAAGACACACTTAAAATCTTCGGTAAAGGTGTCTTTGTGGATATTCTGTGTTTTATTATGTTAACTATACTATATCTGTCAGGCAATGTTTTCCTTAATGTGGAAAGATTGATTAATTTATTGATGTGTAACCTTGCTTCATGCTTCGCGTTTTGTGAGAAGAAGTTATCAGCTTGAAGTAATAAAAGCAGTAGAAGAGGGAAGAGTCAAGTACAACAACTTGGTAATGACTGAAAAGAAGACAGGTTACATTTCACTCACATGAACCAATCTTTTAATAACCCCCATTTTCCAAAAGGGAAAAAAGGAATACCTGGGGAACTACAAGCTTGTCAGTCTCACCTCTGTGCCCGGCAAGATCATGGAGCAGATCTTCCTGGAATCTCTACTAAGGCACATGGAAAATAAGGAGGTGATTGGTGACAACCAACATGGCTTCACCAAGGGCAAGTCGTGCCTGAAAAATCTGGTGGTCTTCTATGATGTTGCCACAGCATTTGTAGATAAAGGGAGTGCAACAGTGCTTGACACTGTCCCGCATGACATCCTGGTCTCAAAATTGGAAAGGCATGGATTTGATGGATGGACCACTCAGTGGATCAGGAACTGGCTGGATGACCACACTCGAAGGGTTGCGGTCAACAGCTCAGTGCTCAAGTAGAAGTCAGTGATGAGTGGCGTTCCTCAGGGGTCAGTACTGGAACCCATGCTGTTTAACATCTTTGTCGTAGATTTGGACAGTGGGATTGAGTGCACCCTCAGCAAATTTGTGAATGACACCAAGCTGAGTGGTGCGGTTGACATGCTGGACAGAAGGGATGCCATCCAGAGGGACCTTGACAGGCTGAGAGGTGGGCCTGTGCAAACCTTATGAAGGTCAGCCAGGCTGAGTGCAAGGTCCTGCACCTGGGTCACGGCAATCCCAAGCACAAATACAGGTTTTGTGGAGAATGACTTGAGGGTGTTGGTGGATGTGAAGCTCAACATGAGCTGTCAGTGTGCTCTTGCAGCCCAGAAAGACAGCTGCATCCTGGGCTGCATCAAAAGAAGCGTGTCCAGCAGGTGGACAGAAGTGATTCTGCCCCTCTACTCTGTTCTGTGCAACCCCACCTGAAGTTCTGCATCCACCTCTGGAGCCCCCGACATGAGAAGGGCATGGACCTGTTGGAATGGGTCCAGCAAGAGGGCCACAAAGATGATAAGGGGGCTAGAACACGTCTCCTGCAAGAACAGGCTGAGAGAGTTGGGGTTGTTTAACCTGGAGAAAAGAAGGCTCCGGGGAGACCTTATAGCAGCCTTCCAGTACCTAAAGGGGGCCTACAGGAGAGATGGGGAGGGACTCTTTAGGAGGGAGTGTAGTGATAGGATGAGGGGTAACAGTTTTAAACTGAAAGAGGGGAGATTTAGATTAGATACAAGGAAGAATTTCTTTTCTGTTGGGTGGTGAAGCACTGGAACAGGTTGCCCAGGAAAGTTGTGGATGCTCCATCCCTGGAGGTGTTCAAGGCCAGGTTGGATGCGGTTTTGAGCAACCTGGTCTTAAACCTCCTGATGCATTGAATATGTACTGAAAATCAAGTGATTTTGGTTGAATTTGCTGTATTTATTATTTTTCCAAGAGAATGATTTGTACTTATGGATAGTAACTGTCAAAATAATTCTTTACATTTTTCTATGGTGATCATATCTTTTGGAGAGCAGTTATACTTTGATAGTAATTGTATGCTTTGACAGTCTTCTGTGTTTTTTTTCAGGCCATATATTTTGCCTTCTGATACAAATACTTTCTTTTTTTCATTTTTCCCAGTGGTGTGGAATTTATTTCACATCCCAATTTTATAAAATGCTTCTTATATGAATTTTCACTATTTGAATTCAGTATATGGATTTCAGTATTACATGAGAACTGTTAAAAAATTTTCATAAAAAGTATTTTCAGACATTTAAATATGCTTCTAATAAAATTATTTTAAGACATGTTCAGGCTGGTTTAGTGATTGATTATTAAACAATTTTAAATTAAAACATATATTATAGACATATTTTCATTTTGTCTGTATGAATACTAATTTTACCAGGCTAACTTTGATGACCTGTGGAGAAAGTTTATCACATATTCATCTGGTGAACAGTTGTTTGGATTGCCTGTCACAGATTATCAAGTTTTGCATAAAGTCAGGTAACTGTGGGAATACAGCTGTCTTAGGTGCTCATTAAGTGGGCTAGAAAGGCTTCGGGTACACCAAAGAGGGAGATATTACAATGTTGAAGGTTTCCATTGTGTTTAAAGTTAAATAAAACCAAAAAATAAATTAAAATTTTGGAGGTCTAATGAATTTGTCAATAAAAACAACTGCTTATTATGATAACAGAGGTATACCAGATCACTTTATTACATGTAAATACTAATTTATAAAGGGGCAGAATACCATGGCCAAGAAAAAGAAATTATATATGTTTATATAGAAGTAGATGAGTAAATACAGCATTATGTATTAGATAAGTAAATATAGCATTATGCATTAAGATATGATATGATGACCGAACAAACAAGGGGTAAGGAAAGTTCAGTTTATCTTCATATAGGAAAAATATAATTAAAAATGTTATGAAAGTCTTAATTTTTTGAGCAGCTGTACAAATGAGATTCTTAAAGTTTCTGCACCAGCAATTTCAATGGTTTGAAGATGATTCACACCAGATGAGGATATGTTTTTAGATATCAGAATTTTAGTTCAGATTCAGATGGTGCTTCCAAAGACAATTGACTAGTTGCCCTCACTTGCCATGCTCTGCTTTGCACTGCAGAGCTGGGTTCCTTTTGGATGAATGGAAGTTTTATAGAACTAGACCAAAGCAAATCTTCCCCCCAGATATGTTTAGTGTGGTTATTAGGTCCTCAGCACCAACTGTCTGTTCTTTTTTTGTAGATTTTTTTTACAAAATAATATTCTTTTTTACATTAAGAAATATAATCTAATTAATCTATGTCATTTTTTTTTTTGCAGTAATATTTCGTATACCATTTATTTATGTATTGTGAGATATCCCAATAGCTCAATAGCTGATTGCAATTACTGTGTGATTTTTTTTTTTTTTTTTTTTTTTTTCCCCCAGGAAGGAGTTAGGCTTGCTTCAGAAATTGTATGGATTATATGATACTGTAATAAACAGTATCGATGGTTATTATGAGATACTTTGGACAGATGTAGATATTGAAAAAATTAATGCTGAACTTCAGGATTTTCGAAACAGGTATGTTCATAATATGAATTAGAACTGATGTTAAATGCATTAAGATTTAGGTGAATTCAGTAAAGCAATTTGATATATTTAAATACAAAACTCCCATGAATAAGGTTTATCATAAAGTAATAAAATTTTTCAAAGTGTGGAATAACACTATACTTTTAGTTAGTCAGACTTTTACATGTAGTTTTGATAATCAAAGGCAATATGATCAGTTGAAGAGTCAATCTCCTTAGCTAAACCATCCAAGAGGTTAGGAGAGCTGAAAGTTTATTTGTAGCAGTTAAGTTCTTCAACTAGGAGGATTAGCGTCTTGATTTTAAGTCCTGAACACAAGAATAACATTTTTGAGTCTTTTAGAATACTTCATCCTTTATTTTAAACGTTTCTGCCTTTTCAAGTACATTAACAATGCTGAATGTCTTAAATAGTACAGGTTTGTAAGTTATAAATATTCCTGTAAGGCTGAAAGCTTAAAATGCTTTTGACGCTGTTGAAAAGATTAGATTAGTTAGTTTGCTTCAGAAGTATTTTCTAACCTTTTCATTTAACTCTGTTTTTAATATTTTCAAAAGTGCATGTTTATTTTGGGAAGAAATATAATATAAAACACTATGACAAGGATTATTTTACAACAAAGTGCATCATTGAGTGCAGTCCCCAACTCTCCTGCTACTGAACAGGGTCCTTTTGTAAGCTTGGCAAGTTCCATGCTAAAACAACTTGGTTGGTTGGTATCTTGGCACTTTCTTTGCACCCCTAGTCCTCCTATTAGAACAATATTCTAGAATCTTTAATTATTAATTTCCAAAATAAAGGCATGACTAACTGATGTACATTTGTACTTGTGCCAGTACTTGATATTTTACAGTATTTCTATACTACAGTTATACAGCAGTGCAGGCCTATTAAAACAGCTTTAAATCAATCTTAGATAATGTTAAAGTCTAATTGCTGAAATACAGAGCTCCGCAAGAGCTAAATTATATTACTCTCTGAAATTGACATTTGTTTAAGGTAGTTCAAGTAGAAGTGCATAAGGGGGCAATTAATTTGGTATCTGCAGTGAAGTAAAAAACCTTCAGTATAAATAGTTGTTTCTGTACTCATCCCACCTATTTACCCATCATTTCCCTCCATTCTTCATTTTGTCAGTATATCTTACATCTTGGCATTACTTTGGTGGTTTTCCATGGCCTATCACTGATGGGTTCAAGTAACCCAAAAATAGTAGCATAACCTTCCTAAACTAGGTGAAGAGGATCTGTGCTACAGAATGCAGAATTTTTTACTTGAATCTTTTTTGTATAGTGGTTTCTAGTCCAGGGTGTCATAGTAGTTTAGTAAATATATGTTTTCCTGAAGGTTAACTGATATATGAAATATGTCATTATAGGGCATAAAATCGGTAAATGAAGAATTTGCATTGTTTTGAAATTACACTTCTGACAGTCAGAGTTGAAGGCTGGATTTTAGATTTGCATTATTTCTTAATTTCTAAGTGGGAAACATTACCCAGAGACTAATAACCTTTCAAGGAAACATGTGTTGAAGGGTGTTTTTCTTTCCCAAATTTGAGGTTACATATGCTGATAGAATTTCAGGGATTAAGCATCTCTCAAAGAAGCAAGATGTTTACAGACACCTAGTTGCTAGTATCTTGTCTTTGTGTGAAATGGTATCTCTTGGTTCACAAGACTCAACAAGGGTAACAGGGCTCTCAGCTCTGAAAACTGCAGCATGTAGTTTAAAATTTGTGGTTTTGCCGTATGTGATACCTGTGTCCCAAACCACTGAACGTGACATTAACTCTTAACCAATGAGTAAAACAATGCAAACAGAGAAATTTATAAACTATTCAGATGTTTTGCTGGTTTTCTAAGGAAAAAGGTACTCTGTGATGTCACTGTCAGACCATGTCTGTGCTCCTCTTTTTCAGCATTCTTGAATACTTTTTTTTTTTTTTAAATCCATTGACTACTTTCAACTTTCAACATGACAAATTTCTCACAAATTAACCTTAAATGCTTATGAGTGTTATTAATGTCAAAACTTAACAGTAGTCCAAAACCAAACAAAAAACACTTTTTCACCTCAGGGAAAGGCAGGCAGTTATTAAACATTCTGTTTGACAGCAATCAGGGAGCTAGTCAACCTGAAGGTACGAGCAACTGCACAGCACCAACAGAGCTCTAAACCAGAGAAAGACTGTTGTATTGTACCTGATTACAGAAAATAGGAAATTGTGTCAGTAGGAGAGATAAGTGACAAAGGATGAGAAATCAAGGGAAATGTGATCCAGGCTTTATAACTTTTCCTGCTAAGGATTTAGTTTATCATTTACATTCCTGTGGAGAGTCAACTGCTTGATTCTTAGTGTGTAGGCTTTGTAAAAGTGTTGTCAAAGAGATGAATATTCATTTAACTGTTTTGCTGTGGTTTTCTCCATTAGAAATACTTAATTTTCATTTTCTTAGTGAATAATTTCAGGACCATTAACCAAAAGTAGAGGAGAAAGTGGTGATATCTTTTTATTTCATGTCTGTCTCCAAAGTAGTATGTAAATGTGTGCCATGTGTATTACTAGTATTGTAAATTGAAATAAATATTTCAGAATCATAGAATGGGTTGGGTTGGAAGGGACTTTAAAGATTGGCTAGTTCCACCTACCCTGCCATGGGCAAGGATACCTTCCACTAGACCAGGTTACTCAAAGCCCCATCCAGCCTGGTCTTGAGCACTGCCAAGGATGGAGCATTCACAACTTCTCTGGGGGACCTGTCCCAGGGCCTCACCAGCCTCATAGTAAAGAATTTCTTCCTAGTATCTAATCTAAATCTACCCTCTTTCAGTTTAAAACCATTACCCCTCGTCCTATTGCCACACTCCCTTATAAAGAGTCCCTTCCCATTATGTTTGTACAAGGATTACATGTGTGAAATTTAACTAATTCTATTTTTTTTTTTTGCTTGCCAATAAAGAGTTTGTGAAGAATAAGCAGCAGATAAGCTGTCTTAATCCAAACTGCAGTATTTCTGTTTATTTGTAAAGAACGTAACAGTGGTTAAAACTGTTATATATTATGATTTGTTAGTAGGGTATTTACATTAGTTTTTACTAAAAAGGGAGACTAATTGACAGAAATTGGAATTGTTACATAGAAAATGTTGACCTCAGTACAAGCTACTTTGTATTTCCTTGTCTGTTTTTAAAAAGTTTAAATAATTCCTATTTTGACAAAAGAGGCATTTACTATTGAATCAATTTAACTCCACTGCAGGTGCCGTAGACTACCTAAAGGACTCCAACACTGGCAAGCTTTTTTTGATCTGAAGAATAAAATTGATGATTTTAGTGAGTCTTGTTCTTTGTTGGAAATGATGAGCGACAAAGCAATGAAGAAAAGACACTGGGATCGCATCGCTGAAACAACAGGACATCAATTTGATATAGAATCTGATTCCTTTTGCCTTCGAAACATTATGGAAGCACCAATTCTTAAACATAAAGACGATATTGAGGTAGGTACATACATTTTTCTCCCCTCCTTGTTCATTTTATGTTGTCAGCAAAAATAATATGATTACTTAAAAAATGATCACTTTTAAAAAATATTTTTTACTTCATTAAAGTCCTTGACTCTCTATCAGGTGACACTAGCTTAAATTTTATATTTTATTTAAAAGTTCTTATCCAGATGAACAAAGACAGACAAAGCAGCTGGAATCTTTGGACACTTATTTCCAGATAACTTCTTCACATTCTTCCTGGCCCTATTTTCTGTGATTTTCTTAGCCCTTTTTAAACAGGAAAAAAAGCCCAAGCAAAACTTTAAATGATCATGGCCACTTACATTTTTAAGTCTGTGGTTGCTTTAAAGATTTGTAAATGAACCAGAAACTTTAGACAAAGGTTCCATGCTTATTAATATGTACGATTAATTAAATGCTTGCCATACTATTGAACCATACCATTTCTAAAGGTCCCCTGCATAACCTGAAAAAACTCCCAATGGAATTTGCAAGTTTTATAGGGTAAATATGTGTTCAAAAGCTGTTTTTATATTCATACTTGTTTTGTATGAAAGCATTCCAAGGTGATTGTTTCATTTTGAATTAAGCTCTGATTTGAATGGAATGTTGGACTTGATTAATATTCCAACCTATACTATTCTTAGATTCTCTGATTTTATAAATTGAAATGCGACAAGATTGAGACACATCTGGTGATGAGTCTACCTAAACCTTGTAGGAATGATGGTTCAGAAATCTTGTTACACGGAAATAACAAAATGTGAAGCCACAGAAATGGTGTATCCATGCATTTCCAAGTGACTATTTTTCACTTATCCATACATGTAATTTGCGTGAGTAAAATCAGTAGTGTGGTCTCTGCATTTGTGTGACACATTTCTGTACTATTTTATAGAATTTCATATGTTGTTTTTAAATATTCTATTACTAAATGCGTAATATTAGGAAAGATTTAATTTCTGAAGGATTAAGATTCTAAGATATGGGTCTGTCTTTGCAGGATATATGCATATCTGCTACAAAGGAAAAAGATATAGAAGCCAAACTATATCAAGTAGCTGACATTTGGGGAAGCCAAGTTCTGAGCTTTTCGTCGTTCAAAGGGAGAGGAGAGTTACTGTTAAAGGGAACTGAATCATCAGAAATTATAACATTGATGGAGGACAGTTTAATGATTCTTGGCTCTTTATTGACCAATAGGTACTTTTGAATTGATTGTGGGTGGTATTTTCAGAAACAGAGTGAGATAGCAACTGTCTTATTATTAGGCTAAATCAGCAGTAAATTTTAATGGAATATTATTTTTTAATGAAAAAGAATATTACAGTGTCAAATGAAGAAAAAATCCTTTTGAGGATTTTCATTTATTAGTAGCAAACTATTGTCTCAATATATTTGAATGTAATCAAGCTGGTAGAAATTTTGTATGAGCTTCTTGCTCAAAGTGAAACAAATTTATGATTTTTTTCACCATTGTAAGTATTTGTTTTATAATAGCTTTATTTAAAATTAAGTGATTTCTGCTTCTCATTCTTTTCTAGATACAATGCCCCATTTAAAAAGGACATTCAGAGCTGGATTAATAAACTAAGCAGCTCTACAGACATAATTGAAGAATGGCTGGTTGTGCAGAATCTCTGGATTTATCTTGAAGCTGTTTTTGTAGGGGGAGATATTGCAAAGCAGTTACCCCAGGTAAACTTTACAATGTTTGCATATTATTGTTTATTAAAAACTATCTATCTAATAAGTACTTTCACAGCATAATCTATTGGAAATTATGTTTTCTGCTATATATAGGAAGCAAAACGTTTTCAGAATATTGACAAATCATGGATAACAGTAATGCAACGAGCTCGTGAAAACCCAAATGTAATTAGCTGCTGTGTTGGGGATGAGACTATGGAGAAACTTCTCCCTCATTTACATGAACAGTTGGAAGTATGTCAGAAATCACTTACAGGGTATGAATTGTTTGATTTTTAATGCATTATTATTTTGTAAATAGTTTATATGAGATATTAATAGAATTTCAGTCTTACTTTCCCTCTTATGTAGAAGAAATTGAAGAACTGAAATAGTCTAATAAAAATCTTGTTCCATTTTAAAGATACCTAGAGAAGAAAAGACTACTGTTTCCCAGATTTTTCTTTGTTTCTGATCCTGTCCTTCTTGAAATTCTTGGAAAAGCAAGTGATTCTCATACAATTCAGGTACAAACTTGGTGATTTTTTTTTTTCTGCTTATAACAAAATAAATATGGAAAAGCATTTAATTAATTAAAATATAAATGTTTTCTTCTTATAAACTTCAAGAAAAATATTTGTTTCTTGTTCTTTAGTTTTTAACAAAATATGATATGGGTACCTCTAATTAAAAAAAAATTCTCCAGAATTCAGAACACTAGAATAGGGTCCCGTCAACTGATTTGCTGGTGTTTCCTTTCACAACTTAACTAACAGAAGGGACCTTGTAAGACTTTCCTGCTTTGCGTGTTGCATTGTTACTGAGGGTTGATTGAGATAGATACTTGATCTCACACGATAGCTGATCTCTGTTCTGCTAGGTCACCTATGGAAACTGTAAAAAAACAGAAAATTGAGATAAAATCCTACACAACCATTTCTGTAATTATTACCTACAAATGGCCTGATATTCATCTGTAGGTCCAGATGAGCTTTTGCAGAATAACCTTACATGAGATTTTTTCTGTTTGCTAATTTTATGTATTTGCAATGAATGACTTCTGAATTATCCTTACAGCCACATCTGCCTTCCATATCTGACAATATAAATGAAGTAGAGTTTCACGCGAAGGATTATGATCGCATACTGGCAGTCATATCAAGAGAAGGAGAAAAAATTTCAGTAATTATCTGAACAATTTTTTTTTCAAGAAATGTTGTTAATAGATAAATCATTCTTGTACTAAACATATAAGTATATATTCAATTAAGTTATTGTTAATTACAAATTAACATTTCAAGGATTGGTGTAACAAAAGTAGAATATGTCTTCATTAAATAAATTTATAGTATTTTTATTGAAATTAAGTCTGTAGTTGCCTTGAATAGAAATTTGATAATTGTTTAGATGGGGAGAATTTTGGTAACTATGTTATATTTTGTACCTTTTATTAATTTTTCAGTTGGACACTCCAGTTGTTGCAAAAGGACCAGTAGAACTTTGGTTGCAGGATTTATTGCGTGTGCAGCAGATTTCATTGCATGGTATAATTAGGGCAGCATATTACCAAATCAGCGACCCAGGATATCAGTTGCTGAATTTTCTTAACCAATTCCCAGCACAGGTAAGATTACATGATGCGGATTTGTGTGTGCAGTCTGAGTAGTATGTAGGGAAAGGTGGGATGTAAAGAGCATACAGGATTGTCTATATGAAGAATTTTTCATAGAAGAAGCAAGGATATGGATATACTCAGTAGAGGGCTGACTTCAATTTTGGTACACTGTATATAGTTTAATATTTTTCATGTAATCTACTTTAAAATTACTTTTTTCTTCTCTTCAAGAATATAAACTAGAGCTTATATTTTCCGTGATGGATATTGAACCCCTTTCACATGCAAATAAAATTTCATGTACAGATTGATTTCTCTCTCATAATTTAAGATTGCAAGAGCTATGATTATGATTATTTATCTCATTGTTTACAAGATCTACCTCATAGTTCATGTATCTGTCACTATGATAATGCAGTCCTAGTAGAAGCCTATCTTGAAGGATCTAGTTTGCCTAGAAGACTCCTTCATTTTACTGATAATCCATAAATTTAATTAACAAGTAATGAATTGTTTCCCATCCTGTAAAAATTCTGACTTGGTAATTTGCTGATCAGTACAGTACTGGGAGTATTATTTTTTTAATAAAAATTCTGCAAATATTAAAACTGGCCAATACATTGCCAATTTTTAAAACAATTCAATATACTTAAATATTTATAGAATTATCTTAAAGCTGCATTTATGATGTAATTATGTATTAGCTCAGCAGTATTTATTTTTAAAAGTCTACTACTTTTCTTTAAACAGATAAGGACTGTCTTTCTTGTTTGCACGTCAGAAATTTTGAAGTGTCTTTATTACCATCTGCAAAGATCTTCTTTCCCATGTCTTGTTGATCCAAATGTTTTTATGTTTAAAGAATTATTTGTGTTAGAAGAGGGGAAGGAGGAAGAAGATCGTCTTTGGCCAAGAAATTTAAAGTACAAAGAAAGAAAAGCTGTGCTGTGGGACGCAGAAGAAATTGGGCAAAATACTGACAAATATTTGAAATATTTTCTTTCCTTCAAACTGCCTTTTTCTTGTCTTAGAAGCTTCTGTTATAGCTAGAATGGAAAAGTCACATCCAAAGATTTATTTTCCTCTGACTAATTGGTCATTCTAAAATAAATTTGTTTTAGACTACTGATGATAGCCTAATGAGTATAGAATGGTGAGAGATTTCCTGCTACAGAATCTCTGTAACCATGAGCTCACTACAGATATAGGGAGACAGAAAAGTATAAAGAGTGGGTGAGTCAAATTTTCAGGTGTTGGTGCTTTCTAAATGTAGAAATGCGTGTGTGTGGAAAATATTGATACTGTTCTCCTCTATCCTGTTTTGTCATGGGTGTGTCTGTTACTGTAAATCAGAATCAGTCCGAGACTCAAGTTTACATACAACATCCTATAACGCTCCAGATTTATTTGGAAGCAAAATAACTTGTAGTTCAATGTGCTCTAGTCTGTTACTCCAGTCATAACTTCATGTTAGAAAGATAGCAATCCATCTCATGATTAGTAGAAATGCACAGCTTTCTTTATTTTTTTAATGTTCTTTAATTAACTACATAATGGAAAATTAATGGGTAATGGGAAATTTTCAGGACTTCTCCTGACAGTTTAAGACCTGTTTATGTTTGTGATACTAGAGTGCACTAAGGGATTGTAAATTGCACTGAGAACCATCCTTAATTTGTCTATATCTCATTATGTGACAAATTGTCATAAGTTTAAAAATGGTTTCTTAGGAGTTTCCAGTATTACAGCAAAACTAAATAACTTAGGCACAGTATCCTGGTGAGATGGCCTCATGCTGAATGTAGTGATAATTTGGACTCCGTACACCGTCATTTATTGTTCCTACTACGCCTAAGGCTTCTGTAATAAGGCTAATGTTCAGCACATGATTCTTTTGTATTTTTTTCACATATTAAATCTGTAGGTTGGATTACTAGGAATTCAAATGTTGTGGACTAATGATTCAGAAACAGCTCTACAGAATGCTAAAGAGGACAGAAAAATCATGCAAGTAACCAATGGAAGATTTCTGGAGATTCTGAATATGTTGATTAGCCAGACCACACATGATCTTTCCAAGTTTGAAAGAGTGAAATTTGAAACGCTTATTACCATTCATGTGCATCAGCGTGATATTTTTGATGATTTGGTAAAGTACAAATTTTGCTTTCTGATGATTAAATTAATTTTCTGTCGTAATACTTTTTCTTATATGTGGTAGCTACAGTTAAACATGTGTATGTATGTATTTGTAAAACAGAGATGTCCATAATCTCACTGTAGTAAAAATAGTACACTTTTGCTTAAGCTAGAATGACATCCATCAGCTCTGTCATGTAAATATTTGCTCCAATTTTTTACATTTTTCTTAGCATATTTCAGTTTTCCACTACTTCCTACAGGATTGTTTTGATAGACAAAAACCTTTTAGTATGTCCTTTCTTAGAAAAAGTGTTGTATTACTCTTACTTGCATAATTTAAAATGTTGAGTCTGCCGAGTTGCCTGCCAAGTCCGCTTTATCATCATAGATAATATCCTCATGGCTTGTTACAGAATCTCAGTAGTTGGCACTAGCCTGTGCTTTAGCTCCATCCATTCTAGAATTACAGCAATGATAGCAACATCTTCCCTATCTTCTAGTTTCTTCTTTCTGTCTCTCCTACTCCTTCAGAGAGCAGACTACTGGGATTCTCTTTCTGGTTCTTAAGGAGAGTATATACAAGACAAATGAAAAACCTTACTAAAAACAACAGATCATGCCAATCCTATACTTGAACTTTTTTGAGTCCTAAATTGTTTACATTCCTTTATTCTTTGAGGAATACCATCCCTCAATACTACACCTTTCACGTATTTTTATGGCTGATGACACAAGCATGTTAGATTCTACACAAGTTGCCTTCCATGCCTCAGTCGGGCCCTTCCTTCATCATGCCCTTTGTTCCAGTGTGTTTGGTGGATTTAGGAGTGTTGGTGTTTCCTTATTTTGCTTGGATGGTGAGCTGCATTACCGAAGCAATTTAAGATTTATTTGATTAATACAGATGTTGTGATGAACAAGTTAAGGGAGCAGGACATTTTTTTAATATTAATTTAGCAAACATCTGAACGTGTTATGCGATGCTTATATGTATTTCAGTTTGCTTACATAGGAGCTTTGAACATGAGTCACTCATTTTTCTCATAAAATAAGCATTTTATCACAGTTATTAAAGACAAACATAGATGCTCAGTTATAACATATACATTTATTTACTTTCTTTTAAGGTAAAAATGCACATCAAATCTCCAACTGATTTTGAATGGTTAAAGCAGTCTAGATTCTACTTTAAGGAGGATCTTGATCAAGTCTTGGTATCCATTACAGATGTTGATTTTGTCTACCAAAATGAATTTCTGGGTTGCACTGATCGTCTGGTTATAACACCTCTTACAGACAGGTTAGAAAAGCATTAATACACAATTAATATTTTCAATATATATAGTTTATTTAACATGTATCTTCAAAGAGTCACTTTCTAAATTAAGTCCTATGTGAGCTAGGTCGTTCATCAAAATCTGCTCATACATTTGCTTTATGATACTCCTGTAGAAAAGGTAAAATAGAGTCTCACAAACTCATACATTTAGTAATTCCTAGAAAAGTTTTATCACTGCCCAATCTTGTGACTTAAATGTGCCCAAATGTGATTTAACATTGAGAACTCTTTTTCTTTTCTCCTCTTGGGAATTTCTTGGCTTCTTCCCTCCCCACCCCCCCCAAATTCTCTCTCCATTTACTCCTTTCTTGAGATGTCACTTTTGAACCAAATGAGAAAATAGAAGGCCAAAAGATACTTGCAGAAATATCTCAAGAACCAGCAATAACTTCCAACCTACAATAGTTCACTTTGCTACTTACGTGAAGTATGTGTCTGTACAGCTTTTTGAACACCTTTATTTCTCCAGAGGAGGTAGGACTGCTATTGTGACAGTATGGGAAGTTCAGTACATTTCTGCAATGAGCTGTACTGCCCTCAACAATCAAGTATTTTTGATGCAGAATGTTAAATTCTACCCCAAAATTTACCTTGACTGCAATAGAACTGTAGAAGTAAAACCTATATGCCACTTCAAAGAGTATTATTTGTTAAAAAACAACAGGGGCCCTGCAGTACAAGTTGGGAATAATATATTATAGTGATTCAAGATAAACTGTGGGAACTAGTTAGTTATTAAACTTTGTTCAATTATGGATTAAAATCAGAAATACTTTAGTTAGAAATACTATCAGAGTATGTTGAGTTGATTTGACAGTGAAGATACCCCATCATTTGTTAAAGGACCTTTATAATTTAATTCTTTTGTGTTACTCTTGGTACTCTTTACCACGAGTGAAATTGTAACTAAGATTTTAGTAACTATAACTTACATATAACTAAAACTAAACTAAAAGTTTAGTAGTCTAAACTTTTTAAGACATAAAAAAAGGAGTAAAGCTTAGGGTTTTTTTCTTAGAATTGTAAAAATTTTCTACCCATAATTGTGGAGGGGGCCATAGATCCTTATTCTTTCACACTTAAAGATTTAGACAAAATAGCCTAATGTAATGAACTGTATACACATTAAGATACTGCAGAATATGATGAGGTAGCAGAATTCAACAGCAGAATCTGCTCTTTATAGCTGCAAAAAGAGTTAATGGCAATTAATTCCTTTGTATGGTGTGGATTATTTTTTCAGCTTGTCTAATATTCACAGTTTGTAGAAAACTAGATAACACTGGATAAAATATTTTTGCTTTTATAAGTAATGTTTAAATGCGGCATTTTCTGACTTTTACCACTGAACTTCCTGCAGTCATGAAAATCAACGGCTTTATGAAGAAGTAATATTTCAACGTAAGAGCCTATAGGATATATTGCATAGCTCATTGGTATCTTATATGTATACACATACATCTTTCATATGATTTAATAAATTTATATGAATTAACTTTTATAGGTGCTATATAACTTTAGCACAGGCTTTGGGAATGAACATGGGAGGAGCTCCAGCAGGACCAGCTGGAACCGGTAAAACAGAAACAACGAAAGACATGGGAAAGGCTCTGGGAAAATATGTAGTAGTCTTTAACTGCTCTGATCAAATGGACTTCAGAGGTTTGGGTAGGATTTTCAAAGGTAAGACTTCATGTAGGACAGAAGAGACCTCCAGAGGTCATTTATCAGGTGCAGTTAGAGCAGGTTGCTCAGGACCTTATTGATGCTGGGTTTGAGTATCTACAGGGATGGATGTTCCACAACACCTCTGGGCCATCCATCCTCATGGTAACTTTTTTTTGATACTTCCATTGAAACCCACGTTGAAACCTGTGTCCGTTCTCTTCTTTCATTGCACTTCTGAGAAGAGCCTGGCTCCAATTCCTCAGTGCCTCCTATTAGCAATGGGGTTTCCCCCTGAGCTTTCTCTTCAGGCTCAACAAATCATGTTCTCACTTTTTCTTCACTCTGTGTCATGTCCTTCAGCCACTGACCATCATGGCAGCCATCTGTTGGACTCATTCAAGTATATCAATATTTGTCCTCTATTGGTAAGCCCCAACTGGACACAGTACTCCAGCTGCTATCTGACAAGCACAGAGTAGATGCAAACAATTATTTTCCTCAACCTGCTGGCTACACTCTTGTCCAATATGCTGCTGGCTTCCTTTGCTACAAGAGCATAATTCTGATTCCTTTTCAATTAGTTGTTAAGCAAGGCACCAGGTCACTTTCTGCAAACTGCTTATAGCTAGTCAGCACCAAGCCTGTACTGCTACATGGAGTTACTCTTTTCCAGATAAAGGACTGGAACTTCAGTGATGTTTCTGTCAGCTCATTTTTCAGTTATGGTATTGTATGTATTGAGAAGCAAGCTGTGAAACTATTAATTATTTTTTTAGCAAGCAAGTAATTGTACCATGAAAGTGAAAAAAGCTGTGGGTTTATAAAAATATTGCCTCTTTGAAAGTCAAGCTATTCAAATTTTAAAAAAAATCTTTGAGTACATGACAGAATCCTTTTAAATTGATCTCATCTTAAGCATGTAACAATAATATACCCTGAATTAATGGGATAAATTTTTCACTTTTAAATAGCTATCTTTCAGTATACGTGAAAGAAAACTACTGCCTACTTGTATTTTAATATCATTTGGAAAAAAACGCTGCTACGAATTTTCTCATAAAATGTTCCTAAAGGAACAACAATTCTCTTAGTTGCTACTAATGCTTGTTACGTTTCCAGACTGAAATTTGGAAACTGTGAAATTGATCTTTTATGAAAATGTTATTGTTATTAATATAGCGCTTCTAGATTTCTCTTTCCATTTAATTTTCTTTCTCTGTCTTCCTTTCTTTCTTCCATAGACAAATGCTCACAGAGCATGTTGTTAATATATGGCACTGTTACATAAAAAACTTGTAGTTTAGTGTGCACTTAAAATGGTGATTCTTATGCATAGAGATATAAGCTCCAAGATTAATATTTTCTGCCTTGTGAGATTTGGAATTTTAGTTAAACTCCTAGTTAGTTAAAAAATAATTTTTATTTTTAATTTTAATCTTTATGATTTATAAAAGGCAAGTAAAAAGTAATTTAAGTGCATTGGGAAGGCTGGAAGATGCAAAAAAAAAAAAAAAAACAAACTCGGGATGTTTTTGTTGTAACATTTAGGGCTTTTATAGCTCTAATTCACTTATTTTTATTTTTTTATATTAACAATACAGCTTTTTTCAAATAATTGAATTGCTGCTTTACAGTAAATGCTACATTTGCAGAAAACTCTATATGAAAGATCTGCCAAATGCTCCAAGATATCAAAAGATTTTTTCTGATATTGATTCACTTTTAAGCATTTTGTATAAATCAACTGATATTAATTCAGATTGATCTGGAAGTAATCATGTGGACTCGAGAAAGTTAGGTCTTGGCCACAAGGCAATAAATAAAACTAATCTTATTTAATTATTTGAAGGAAAAGGCATCTAGTTCAGATGTCTGAAATATGCATGCAGAACTGTTTATAATAATTTTTTCTGTCTCTGTTTTAGGTCTTGCGCAGTCAGGATCTTGGGGATGTTTTGATGAATTCAACCGAATTGAGTTGCCTGTCTTGTCAGTAGCAGCACAACAAATCTATATTATTTTAACAGCAAGAAAAAAAAGAAAAAAGCAGTTCATTTTTTCTGATGGAGACTGTGTAGATTTAAATCCAGAGTTTGGAATTTTCCTAACAATGGTAAATGAAATAACAGCTCTGGAGAAGTGACAAATTATACTGTATATACGTTAGTTAAATGGCAAGGTGAAAATAACTGATTTTATTAAGTGATGCTGTTACTATAGAATTAGACAAAACTACTGGAACCATAAATAATCTGATTATTCATGAATTGCATGCTTTCAGTTTAGGTTAAGATTATTGAAAACATTTATAATTATCTCCCTACATTACTGTATTGCAGTTCATTATGTAGATTAAAAGTTTGGCCAAACTTCCAGAGTGCTCTGCTCACTGGAAGGACTGAAACACTAATATGTTTTACAACCTTAACTTGAAATGCTTTTACAGTATTAGTGAGAAAATACTGTAGGGGAAAAAAAAGAACATTCACTGATAGCAGGAGATACATGAAAGAGATTTTTCAAGGGTATGAGTCTTGTCTAATGGGTACTTTATATATATAAAATAATTCTTCAAGCTGATTTACAGGAGACAAGTATGGTGATTCTAGCATAAACCACCTCCTTGTACTGTGGTGACAACAAGTCTTTTCAAATCCTGTGCAAAAAATTATCAGATCCTTGCATTTGTTGATACAGGATGTGTCTAAACTGGTAAATACAATGCTGGATGTCCACTTTTGGCCTTTTGTGGCAAAGGGGCCCATTCTGCTCTGCGCATCAATTCTGGAGTCTGTGCAGACAGTATGACAGAACTGTGCTTCTTATATCATGAAGTTTTTTATGGGTGGTATTTGAGGTACATTTTCCCCTTTCTTATAATAACTACTTGTAAAAAGAGTTGGAGTGTATATAGATCAAAATTAGGTCCCATAACTAAATGGATAATTTGTGCAAAAAAAAAATATACAAGGCAGTACGTATAATTTTAAACCAGTTATCAACCATTATTCAAGAGAGAAACACAAACTCCTCAATTTAGAATATTGGCTTTAAGAGCACGCTGTCTTGTTCCTATAAGGTTCGTGTGGCTTCATAGCAGTTATTCCTCATGTACTCTCATGGGCAAGGTATTTCATAGTGTATGTTTCCTAATGCCAAGGCAGATGACAATCCAAGATGACTTTATGGAAATTAAAATCTTCAACTGCACGTTCAAGTGGAGGACAATAACTGAAGAGGTCATAAATAAATGTCTTTTGACTGTTTCTAATTTCTTAATGTCACCTGTTATAAATTATTCTTCATATTTGCAGTAAGTTTTCAGAAATGTTGTTAGTCAAACTTTCTGGGTAATTAAAATTCACTTTCATATAATTTTGTTGTAAAGTTTCCTGTTTTAATTTTGGCAATGTTATATTTACTGTGTCATTACAAAATATTCTCTGAGCATTCTTGAGCTGATATTAAAAACAGTTCTGCCACTTAAAGATAATCAGAATATCTTGTATGATTCTGACTTCAGTGGCTAGGATTCACGCACAAACTATTCAGTGAGATTCTGTACATTAGGACATTCTAATATTTCTTCACTGTAGAGTGCTTGTTATCCTTTTTATTATTATTATCATCTTTTTACTATTTTGGCTCTTGTTAGACACTGAATTGTTAATATGTTACCAAACCTACCTCTTCTGCAAAATGCTAATGAAAACTTTATTCTTGTTGTGAATACATTAGAAGAAATCAAGCAACTGGATTGTATTTCATGAAATTTTAAAATCCCAAGTGCTGGCTTGTTATGATGAAGAAATTCAGTTATTAGTCTGGAGATTATGCATAGGTTATTAAATTTGTAATTATGGTTGCAGTTTTTTCTTCACATTCTACTCATTACTAGACAAGAGTTAAACAGATCTAGATATTTATGAATCAATTTATTGAACAATAAAAAAGATTTTTTTGACTGTTGTAAATAGTAATGCAGTATGCTTTCTTATATAGAATCCTGGATATGCTGGACGCCAAGAACTACCAGAAAATCTCAAAATGCAGTTTAGAAGTGTTGCAATGATGGTTCCAGATAAACAGGTAAAATTATTGACTGAACTGGAAAAAACAAAGTTTACTTTGCTTACCTGTCTTCAGAAAAACTAATGGAATTTCTAAAAAAAATGTATTTCAGATAATTATAAGAGTTAAACTTGCAAGTTACGGATTTATTGATAATGTGTTCTTGTCTCAGAAATTCTTTGTTCTTTATCAACTTTGTGAGGAGCAGCTCACTAAGCAGGTAGTGTTATGTATTCCCTTCCTCTTTGTCTTCATATTTACACAATACAAACCCTTAGGTTTTGGGTTGTGCAGATTGTTTTTGAAGCGTCTCTTTTATGCTTTTTACAAAATATTGAAGTAGTTTAAATACAATTCAAACAAATATCTCTATAAAATTTTTGAACAAGTAATCATGTTAATTCATGTATGTGTAGTCACACACACATACATTTGTTTGATTGTTCAAGAATCACACTTTGTAGTTGCAAGTGCATGAGATTCTTTGCCTAAACATGGCAGCCAGGTAAAAATTAACCCAGTTCTGTCATTATTCTGTAAGAATCATCTAGGGCTAGAGAAAGTAGTTGGAAATTGGAAACCACAGGAGGAACATCTCAAGTTTCATTTAAGTTGCTTTTCTTCGCATAGCACTGCTTTGATCTGAGGTCTTGGCTTTAAACTGAGTCTGGAAGAGAACTACTATTTTTTTTAGATCCCTGCTATAGAGAGCTATAAAAGTCAATTTATTTTAAATTAGAAAAGAAAAAGCTTATAAACCTCCTCTCCCTTTCCTGAAAGTAATCTTATTATCCTTCAATTATTTTGATAGAATAATTCCTCAACAACAGCAACAATTCCTATTTTAGCTACCTTTTCCAGGCAGGGCAACTAAACTATGCCATATGCAAGTAAGGTTTGATATACTGATGAAATAAAGGTAGAGAACTTGTTACTGGTGCATAAGCATTTTTCCATTCTTTAGGTTCATTATGACTTTGGTCTGAGGAATATCCTTTCAGTACTGAGGACTCTCGGATCTCAGAAGAGGTCCAGGCCAAATGAAAGTGAATTAAGTATTGTTATGCGAGGGCTAAGAGATATGAATCTTTCTAAGCTGGTAAGAATCTAATTTAAGGCTTTAGTACCATGTATAGGCAAGTCTACTACATGTATCACGGGGTTTTGTAGAAGATTAGAAAAAATTTCAAACATCTTTTTCTTTAAAAGCTGAAACATGGTAATAATCTTGTTATCATTAAATAGCACTGAGAGTGTAGTAGACTTGTAAACAGCGCTCAGTGTGCAAACAGGTTAATAGTGGCTTAGCTGTGGGTGTGATATTTTATGTACAGACTTGTGTACAGACTGACTCTGTACTGTAAGTGAACTGAATAATTTGCGTATCCACTAAATTTTAAAGATTTCTTTCCAATATATCCTGCAAGTATTTTAAAAATCCGATTTACAAGTAGGTTTCAGAGTCTATTCAAAGGGAATTTCTTTCAATTTTGAATTTATTTCTCACATGACATATGGATGACACTTTCAAAATGCTATTTTTATAGTGAGCTGCCCTATTGGCTGGCTGTGCTTATGAACATAAGGATCTGTATTTAGAAAATATTTCCTTACTGTTTATTATTTTAAAATATAGATTAATTTTGTTTTAAGAACATTCTTTGGATAACCGTGCTTTAAGCACTTAATAATTATTTTTTTTTTCAGATAGATGAAGATGAGCCTTTGTTTCTCAGTCTTATCAATGATCTGTTTCCGGGACTACAGTTGGACACTAGTACGTATGCTGAGCTTCAGGCTGCAGTAGCTAATCAGGTTGAAGAGGCAGGATTGATTAATCATCCACCATGGAATCTTAAGCTTGTTCAGGTAAAACTTTTTTTTTTTTCCAAAACAGTTTTAACTGGAATCAGAACACTATGTTAGTAGCTAAACCACTGTATCACTCAAGGACCTGTGCTTCTGATATGGAAAGAAATAAAGGTTGTGTGTACACCACACTAAGGAGAACTATTCAAGGGACTTATGTTTTTATTTCTTTAAATCATCCAGTGAAGGACAGCACTCCTGCTGAGTAGGGGAGAAGGGCAGAGAAAACCGCAAGAGGTATCTATTTCTGACTTAAATGTGTTTCTGTAATGAAGAAGAGTCTTCATTATGAGTTTGAGCAGACATTGTAATAAACAAAGATTTTTCTCACATAAGTTTTGAGAACCTATACACTGGTTAGTAAATCATCCAGTTTATTGAGTTGAAAGTTAAAGTATAAGAATGCGTAGAGCATATATTTCTTAGCATATGCTATGACAAGCTTATGGAAACCTATAATGAGGTTAAGCATGCAAATGAACATGCATGTAGGTACTACAAAATGGAAGAACCAAAAATAGTGTCAGTAACAAGAACGACACTCATACAAAGGGAATTCTTTCTCTCAAGGACATGCGTGCTTGGATGATTAAAGCTATAAAGAGATTTAGAAGCTTTCTAAGCTATGAAGGATGCAAGCAAGCTCAGCTACTGTCAAAGCTAGCATCCTTCTGAAGTGCATTAGCCACCTAACTACTGTGAAAAGACCCCACCTAAGTGGAATATGTATCCCTCTGTTACTTGCATGCCAGATTTTTAGTAAAAATGAGTAAGAAAATACATAAAATCTGAATGAGAGACTGTGTAGCAAAATGTTGCTGCAAACAATGTTGTTTACATAAAACAAAAAGTTTGCTTCCTTTTGACATGAATAATACTTATTTCTCAGTACTTAAAGAGTACATAAATAGACCCTGGGCACTGGCAGCTTGCCAGGAATGTAATATGCTTTGTTTACCTTGTGTTGCAAGCTTTTTATACTTGGGGTGTGTTCTCATTAAAAAGCAAAAGAGATAAAATGGTGGAGGTATTACAAGAAATTGTTTTGACTTCAGAATATTTGTAAGACATTGTGTTTAGTAAACTAATGATTTAATGATTAAACTATAATTTTGGATTGTGGTAATTTGTATTTAGTGTAAGGTAATTTTTATGATGTGTTGTTGATTAATGAATATGTAGTTATTTAATATAAAGGAAAAAGGGTTCTTAAATGGCTTTTGGCACCTGTACTCCAACATAACATTTAAATTCTGACAGTTGTATTTCTGACATGTGATCGTGTTTGAAACTAACTTTAAATTTATTATTACAGTTAACTCATGTTCTGATGATCTCTATGCTGACACGCTTCCCTATACACATTCTTAATTAAAGAGCAAACTTAACAAATGGAGCAGAGTAGCAACTCAAGAAATAAATAATTAGACAAGCACTAAAATATTACAAATTGACAACCTGGAAAAGTAACTACAGCATTGTTGCTCTTCTGTCTTTTTGTCCTACTCTTTTTTGAGGACACAGTTTAATTATTGATGATGATAATGTTTTTGAACGTGTTTTAAACTTCTTGGTTTTCTCTGTTCTCTGATTCTTTGCTTTTTTCTGTATGCCGGCAACAAGATGTGAACACTGTATCTCCTAATACGATGCTTTAAACAGTGATCAGCTTTACTTTATTGGCTATATTACTCATTGAAATTGAGCTTGTAGCCTTAATTAGTGAAATTGATTATTTATTTATTTTAGATGCCATTAATTGATTAAATTTGTCAGCCAGAATTATGCTGTCTTCTAATTTTTATATTTTACGTATCCCTACTTTTTGGATAATTGTTAAGCACTGTTAATGGTTAGGACTAATAACCTTTACCATTTCTAATGGCTGAAAGCTATATTGCTGTACAGGCATTTATTTGTAATTTTGCTGATTGCCAAGATGACAGTATAGCTACAACAACTGACGCTTAAGAACATTTTACCCTATGGAAATATGGTTTGCATCTTCTTGAAATACAACCTCAGAATATAGACTTCCTAAAACAACAGGCCTCAAAGTGCTAAGCTTGTTCATTGGTTGTACAGTCTAAAGTTAGAAACTACACTGGCTCTTACAATTTAAGTATCTTTAAAGAAGCTAGGTGTAAACCAAGAAAGGCACTGTGACCTTTGTACTTATTGCCAGATTTCTGAAAACTTCTAAACTTGTCTTGCTTAAAAACCAAAACTGCCACGTGATTTGTTGAATGAGAACAATGGTTACAGTGCATTAAAATATTTTACATAGTGCACCATTCTGCCTTATGTTACTTCACAGCAATTAAAATATCATGTCTCTGTCATCAAACCAGAGATCTATTTATGGCTCTGCTCAGACTCCACCAAATTTGCATAAAGTTTTCCTCTGCATTCTGCATGCTGGATCTGTATTGTCCTTCTCACAGCTTCACACTGATGACCAGCAGAATTTTTGTATAGAAGAAAACACTTTTGACCATCCTGTTTAAAGCCATGTTCACTATTTTATTCACAGCTTCGTATTTTTGGTTGCCAAACTGGTTATAGGAAGATTGCTTGTGCCTTAACAAATTCCACCTTCCACTGGGAATAAGAAGTTTGAAATTGTCAAGTTCATATTGGACTTGCTTGCAGTTTAGATTTTTCGTGCCTGTATATCTTCCTCCTGGACTGATCCAAGCCTTTATTCAGCTTGCAGGGGAAGCAGTTATATATGTTTCTCCTTTCAAGGTTCTGTCATCCAGGAGGACTACCACTTCTTTGTTCCTTTCAGGTGCTCCAAAAGGAGATACTTGTGTATGCAGGCGCTGCTGCTTTCATAGCAAGCTTAAAGCTAATACTAAAAGAAAAATAGAAAATTTAATAAAAAACTGTCCTGAACCAAAACCCATCCACAGTTCTGTAGGAAGTGTGGTCCCTATGTTTATTTCGTATGATCGGGTGTTTTAGCAGTGTGTTAATTAGTCATTCTTCTGTTGTATTAATGTGTTGTTGCATTAATGTGTTGCTACTATTCATTTTTTCTTTTGAATAATATAGAAAATCCTTTTTAGATTCTGGTGAAATTATTTTCAGTTGCTTTGAAAAGTTTAGCAAGATTTAGTTCCATAAACTGTTTGATAGTAAACTTGCTTAGTGCTTAGAAGATTAGGATGTGAAGGTATGTAGTATTCCACAAAACAATAAAAATTAGCAAACATATGCTAATTTAAATTCTGAGCATATAATTTGTATGGCTAATAAATTTATAATCAATATCAAATGTATTAAATGCAAGCAAGAATCTTCCAAGACATATATTTCTTAAAATATTTTGTTTGTATGTTTGTTTTAACAGTTGTATGAAACTTCTCTAGTACGTCATGGGTTGATGACACTTGGACCTAGTGGATCTGGTAAAACAACGGTCATAACTATGTTAATGAGAGCTCTAACAGAATGTGGCCAACCTCATAGAGAAATGCGTATGAACCCCAAAGCTATTACTGCTCCTCAGATGTTTGGAAAACTAGATGCTGCAACTAATGATTGGACAGATGGAATATTTTCTACACTGTGGAGGAAAACACTGAAAGCTAAAAAGGGTGAGTAAATACTTTGTGAGTGGTCTCATAAAAATACCTCTTGAACAATATGTTGAAAAAAAGCATCTAGAATTTACAAATGTGGTAAAGTTCTCTCTTGAGAGAAACTATAGAAAACACAGATGAGCTTACAGTTCACTTCTCAAGAGAGGACAGCAGTTTAAAAATTTATTCTTTTACTAGTATCTCTACATTAAAAAAATTGTTCATTTCCTTGCCACTTCAGTTCTACAGTGCAGATATGTTAGTTGGAAGCTGATAAATTATAATTTAAATTTACTTGTGGTAATTGGTCAAACTTTAAAATAATGTTTTTTCCATGGTTTTTCATATATTGATTACCTATATCTATGTTTTGTTATTTTAGGATTGGAATATTGAAATTCCTTTTCACAGTGATTCAATTGTATCTGAAAAAATATAAATGTTTATATTAGAGAAAGAGAATTCTTCAAGGGAACCTTCCTAGAAGGAAATTCTTTTTAAAAGAAAGTTGAATTTTCTATATTGGAAATGTCTATATTTTCTCTGTTGGAAATTGTCTATATTCAAAATAAAGCCAGAATTTAAAATTGATTTCCAAAATTTAGGCATTTTCATCTATGTTTCAAAATAAAAGGAAACAATTAGATTTTCAGAACTGATGAGTGGTGATAGTTTTAAAACTTAAATGGGTTATGTGAATATTCAACACCTTTTGTTTAGTTGCCCAAAGAACTCTTA
The DNA here is from genome assembly GCF_001431845.1 of Calidris pugnax. Taxonomy (NCBI): domain Eukaryota; kingdom Metazoa; phylum Chordata; class Aves; order Charadriiformes; family Scolopacidae; genus Calidris; species Calidris pugnax. The sequence goes on along the minus strand of NW_015090922.1, from coordinate 15,434,983 downwards.
TTTTAGTGACAAAATGCTATATTCTCCAATCTCCACTGTGCTGCTCAGGAAGGAGCGGTGGGTGGAGGAAGGAGAAAGTCAGGTTAGGTTGGGAAGGAAGATATCGAATCTGGAGAAAGAAAAGGGGATGGGGGAAAGATATTTTATGTTTTTCATCTTTGTTTCTCATCATCCACGTCTATGTTAATTTGCAATAACTTAATTGTCCCCAAATCAAGCCTGTTTTGCCCATGACAATAGTTGGTAAGTGATGTCCCTGTATTTACCTCAACCCACAAGCTTTTTCACCATATTTTCTTGCTCTGTCCAGTTGAGGAGAGGGAGTGAGAGTGTGGTGTGTTATCTATCTGGAAGCTAAGGTAATATCACCACAGATGTTCAACATTTTAAAGATATATTTGTGCCCTTGTTTGCTAATTGTTTCAAAAATAATTCCTTAACTAAGTACGCAATTTATACAGTAACGAACATCCATGGAGATGGCAGAAATTACAACAAATAAAATATGTTTTTATACATTATTTAAGTTCTAGACCATCTTTTGTAACCGTATTTTCTTGTTCTTTCAGCGTGGTGATATGAACTATATCTCTTCTGATTATTTTTCCAGGTAAAAATGTGTTTCTGATTTTAGATGGTCCTGTAGATGCAATCTGGATTGAGAATCTAAATTCAGTTTTGGATGATAACAAGACCCTTACTCTAGCAAATGGAGATCGAATTCCTATGTCTCCTAGGTGTAAACTGTTATTTGAGGTCCACAACATTGAGAATGCCTCTCCAGCAACAGTTTCTCGAATGGGTATGGTCTATATCAGTTCTTCTGCCCTCAGCTGGAGACCAATATTGCAAGTAAGATTATCATTGCTGGCTGATCCTACCTTTACCTTGTTATGTATTTTAGACCAAAAAATATTGTGGATGTTTTGCAGGCATGGCTGAAAAAACGTTCTTCTGAAGAAGCTGAAGTTTTACAAAGTTTGTATGATAGAATCTTTGAACCAGCATATACCTATATGAAACTAAACCTTAATCCAAAAATGGAACTTCTGGAATGTAACTACATTATGCAGGTAAAACGGTTACTGTATAAGTCTGTATAAATTGACTGACTATAGTAAACATGCAGAAATAGCAAGGAGAACATTTGATAGCAATAACATTTAATTTGAAAAGGTTCTCTCCTTACAAAGAAAACCTCAAACTCAATATTTGTTTCCTAGGCAATATAAGAGGAACCTCTCTAAGGTGCAGAAGAAAAATTTACTCTCTTTATTGTTTCATATGTAGGCTAGTCTTCTGTTGACTGGTATTTGCAGACCTCAGTAAGTTTTCAGAAGCATGTCTCTAATAAGCTAGTGGTTTCAACCCAGTTCTTTTTAATACCAAATGAATTCTGTTAAGGGTCAGTCTAACCCCACTGGTAGCATCAGCAGAAAGAGTGATGAATATTTCTAATTATCTTTTTATCTTGAGATGTAATAGCTGTGATTCTGTCAGTCAGCTCTTCCAAGGTCAATGTAGTAATTTCTGCCTGTCCCTTTCTATCAATTGCAATACTACCTTGGGTGGAGTCCAAACTTTATCAATGATTTATTAATAATAAAATTATGTGTTTGGCAGATTTTGCAAAACTGACAGTCCTATACAGCTGATTTGTTTGTCTGTTGTAATCTGCAGATTCTAAGTCTCCAGGCTTTTCTACTTGTCCATGTAATCTCAGTTTTATATGGGCACTCTCATAACAAATGCAGTAGTGCCTTCGAATAAGAGGGTAGATAAGATAATATTTTGGATAACACTTCAATTTTATATTAAACTAGTCAATTTGCAACCAGTATCTCTTCATTATTCATTAAGGATTTAGCTTAAGATTTTCAACAGTTTGAAGTACTTTGCTGCAATTTAATAGGCACAGTAAATGCTGCAAAGATTAACTGTGCAGTATCAAGTGGAATTACGATATGTACAGAATTGAATCCCATAGGCAGAAACTATGCAACTTGCCAATTTATGATGATAAACAAGATAGACATGATATGTGCCAAATTTTTAGAAATATTTTTTTCTTCTACATTGGTTATCTGTGAAACCTCTGACTGAATTGATGCTGTCTTCATGAAAGACTTTTCCTGGGGCTAGAAGCTTCTATGTTATTTTTGATTTAGGGCGTGGTAGGAAGTGTGAGCAAGTCAGTGTTCTACTCATACTGCTGGCTAAGAGACATATTTCCCTGATTTAACCTGTATTGAATGTTTCTTCCAGTGAATAAAAATCTCTAGCAAGTTTCTGTCATAGGTGCAACAGTGTAAATAACCCTTAGTAGATCTATATGCTGGGGTTTATCTAAGAACCACTGAAATCAGAGCTTTTATACTACTTGATCATTTCACAGATTCACTTCCTCACTTGCTTCCCCCTGCCAGTGTTACATTCACTTAGTCTTGATGATTTCCCTTCCCAGCAAGGATTTCTTTCTTGATGTGGGAAGGTAGGGCAAAAAGTCATGTTGGTTTCTGTGCTGTGCAGCTGCAGAATTGGGCATGACATGACAAGGCCTCTTGGCATCCTGCAGCATTTGCCTACATGCATATCTTTGATCTCCAGGATATTCTTATGTTTCCAGGATCTTTCCTTCAACCAGGATCTTCACCTCCTTCTTTCTGGGCCCCTTTTTTTCCAATACCATTTCATTTGGGGGCCCTTCTTTTCCACTACCTCTCCTTTCCAGAACCTTGAGATCGCAGTTTTGCCATAAATGGCCTATGTGCAGAAGCACTGTACCTTATCAGCTTCCTTATTGGTGGTTCTGTCGAACTCCTTCTTGTTAATAGTGGAACTCAGGACATGCCATTTTTGTTTAGTTCAGGTGTTTTAAAAATTTACAACTGTCTCAAAACAGTTGCATCTAGCAGATAGCAAAATTGAGTTGTACTTGAATTTTAAACTTAGTTTCAGATATTCACCCACACATGCACATGTACCAAATTATCTGCCGTTTGTTAGCATTCACAATTTAAGTTATTTTTTAATGTACAACCGCTTCATAATGGTTTTATATAAAAAGTGATCTCACCTTTGGTTTCCTCCTTGTAATTTCCACTGACTTTCTAACTGCATATATTCTAGTATTGTTCCTGGCTGATTTTTTTTTTGTGTGTGTGTTTTTACTTATATATTTTTCTTTTGCCTGTTTACCATCCTCCACTGGGGTGGACAAATATAACTTAGGAGATTCAATGCAGTTTTTGTTTACGGTTATTCTGCCTTACAAGCATATTGGAAAAGTCTGTAAATGTGTAGCTAAAGGAGATCTGATTGATGTGGTCTACATGAAGGAATATAAGTGTTTGACAAAGTTCTTTACCAGGGATTTACACGGAAGCTAAGCAGTCATAGCAGAAGATGCAAGGTTAATTTCTAGATAAATAACTAATTAGAAGACAGGAAATGTGTGATTGGAGTATCAGTTTTTAGGAAGAACAGACATTACCACTAATCCTGAGGTACCTTTTCTGGGGCCAATGCTGTTCAAAATGTTCATAAAGAATTTGGAAAAGTTTTAGGTGAAGAAGTTTACTGATGATTCTAAACTATTCAGGGTAGTAAGGACAAAACAGCTAACCATGAAGAACTGTAGACAGACTTTATGAGACTGAATAAATAGGTAATAAAATGGCAAATGAAATTCAGTGAAGATAAGCATGAAGGGGTTTACCCAGGGAAAAAACAAACTGTTCAATGGCATGAATAGCAGACCTGTAGAATATATTGCCAAAGGGTGTTATAGATGATAAAAGTTTATGTAGGCTCAAGACCAGTCTCAGTATTTTCAGGGTGGAAAAATCCATGCAGGATTACTAAACACAGGAAAAGTGTATTTGGTTCAGAAAGCCCCAAGCTTAAGAGAGTACCAGCAGGATTTACCATCCCCAGTACCACCACAAGCCAAGCAAGTTTTTTCTTTGTTTTCACTCTTCTCTAAGTGTCCCCTTTTGGTCACTATTGCAGATGAGATGCTGGGCAAGCTGAAGTTTTCATCTGATTTATTGCAACCATTTGTGAGGTTTTATAAATCAGTTTAATTTTTTCCGTTTTCTTTCTCCAAAAACTTGTTATAGAATATTGCTGAGACCCGGAGCATCATGGGAAATTTTGAACATGAGCTTGTATTTGAGGGAACAAAAAGATTTTGTTCAGATAAACTGGGACACAGACTGTCCTGGAAATAATTAGATAAACTGTCTTCCAAAGAAAAGAAGTGCCATTATTTTAATGTCATAAAGTGTAATTAATGCTGATTAATCCTTTTTTAAAACTGAATTTTAAAGTAATGAAAAGTATTTAACTATTTAGGTCATTTAGGTAGGCTGCATAAAAACTGTATAGGGCTTCATTACTTCCCAGTTTGAGTTTGAGATCCAAGACATCATAAAGAATATGAATTCTAAGAGCTGATTAACAGTTTGCTTCACTGTTAAAAAGGCAAATTTTGAAACTTTGTGTTTGACACTGCCTTGTATAGAATTGGAATTTGACTCATGTTATCTAAGACAATCAAACATGTGTCATGAGTGACAATTATAGATAGCAAGTGTCATGGTTTAACACCAGCCAGCAGCTAAGCACTGCACAGCCACTTACTCACTCACTCTCCCCCTGTGGGATGGGGGAGAGAATCAGAAGAGCAAAAGTGAGAAAAGTCATGGGTAGAGACAGTTTAATTAGTAAAACAAAAGCCACGCACTCAAGCATAGCAAAACAATGAATTCATTGACCACTTCCCATCAGTAGGCAGGTGAGTGTCATGGTTTAACACCAGCCAGCAGCTAAGCACTGCACAGCCACTTACTCACTCACTCTCCCCCTGTGGGATGGGGGAGAGAATCAGAAGAGCAAAAGTGAGAAAAGTCATGGGTAGAGACAGTTTAATTAGTAAAACAAAAGCCACGCACTCAAGCATAGCAAAACAATGAATTCATTGACCACTTCCCATCAGTAGGCAGGTGTTTAGCCGTCTCCAGGAAAGCAGGGCTCCATCACGTGTAATGGAAGGGGAACGTCCACCCCTTCCTCCTTCTTCCCCCAGCTTTATCTGCTGAGCACTATGTCATACGGTATGGAACATTTTTTTGGTCAGTTACAGTCAGCTGTCCCAGCTGTATCTGTGGGATACAACTTCTTGTGCACCCCTGGCCTACTCACTGGTCGAGTGGGGTGAGAAGCAGAAGAGACCTTGATTCTGTGTAAGCACTGCTCAGCAGTAACAAAAACATCCATGTATTATCAACACCGTTTTCAGCACAAATGCAAAACATAGTCCCATACAAGCTAATATGGAAAAAAATAACTCTGTCCCAGTCAAAACTAGCAGAGCAAGTTATTGGATATCTGGAATCTAGTTCATTGGAAACAAAGTGAAGCAATCATAAAATAGGATATTTTAATACTTTTCTTTTTTTAAAACACAAAATCGAGGTTAATGTGATAGATGCATTAATTTACCCTAATTAAGATAAATACATTAGACAAGTGCTGAAAATTTTTCCATGCTTAAGGATGGAAAGAAATGGCTAAGCCCCACCTAGTTTTGGAATTCTGAATACCCCAGTAGATATTATAAAATCCTTTAAAAATCTGTTCTGTTACCCTGGATCTTAAAAGACATTTATTATATAGGCATAATTTTAAAGAATAGTTGATGATCAAATTATCTAAGTAATTTTGGAAAATTTATCGACTTTATATTTTTAATCTATTTCCTTGAGTTTCTAGTTTGGAATTTTATGGTATTCTTTGGCAACCTATATTGGTTTTCAAATTATGTTTTAAAGTTTGAATACATATAAATAATGCATGTGCATATATGTATAAAAATAAAAAGAGGTTATGTAATATTAACTCATAGTATTTTAAAATATTTTCAGTCTATTAATCTTCTGGAGGGTTTGATTCCATCGAAGGAAGAAGGTGGCTTATCAACTACATCTCATCTGGATAAATTGTTCTGCTTTGCAATAATGTGGAGTTTAGGTGCTCTTCTGGAGTTGGACAGTAGAGACAAACTTGAAGCCTTCATTAGAGCTCATGATAACAAATTAGACTTACCAGAAATCGCCCCTGGCACCAATCAAACAATGTATGAGTTTTATGTTACTGATTATGGTAAGAAAAAGCACTAATGTTCTTTTTTTATACTGGCATTTTAAAACTGAGTATATCTTCTTTGAAATTTAAAATTACTCCTTAAACCCTTGTTATACAGTCATATGAGCAGAGATTTTTGATGACAGTATGCTAGTAGCACAGATTCTATATGCAGTGCCTCTGTGGAAGTGAGAAGTCAGAAAAAAGGGATAGAGTGCTCTTTGGTAACATTTTCTTATTTCTTTTGTTTTTAATTTCATTCTTACAGATTTCTATTAACTTAACCAGCCTGCAATTTTAGATAATTTATGCTTTGGCTGGTTTAGTCTAAATTAATATTAATTTTATATTTCATTTCCTCACAGCTAGTGTTTCTTGTTTAAAAATATAATCTGATTTTAACTCCATTTAATAAAAATTATTTAGCCATATCTGATAATCAGTAATAAATCTTACAGTTTATAAAACTGTAAGAATAGTGTAATATTTTGAATATTATGAATATTGATATTTTGATTAGTGTGATATTTTCCACAATGAATTTATGGTTTAAATAACATGCACAACTCCAGTTTCACAAAGAACTTAGGGTTCTTTCACAGTATGTTCTCACTTGAATGTATCTATATCTCGTGTCCAAATTCAGATTTTTTTTTTTTGACCGGCAATGTTGATTTAGTGTACACATATGCAATTCGTATTCTCACATTCTATAATTCCTCCAGTATAATAACTACACCAGTAGTGTGAGAATTAGTTTCTAGGTAAACATGCTTTGGGGGTTTTTATTCAGATAGCTATATAGAAATTCAAGAAATACGTGTATATTTAGTAGTATACATATATATGTGTATATATATACTATATATAGTGTATGTATAGTATATATATGTAGTCCATAGTGTATATATGTACTATGGACTACATATATATACAATACATATACTATATGCATTTCTAGACTAATTAGAGGTCATGACTGAGTATGTCCTTTGTTAGATGCATCGTAGCTAAACTTGAGAAAATTTATCCCTTTATATACTTTGTAGTACTTCACCTGCAAAGTCTAGGATTTTTTAATTTTTTTTTTGGTACTATCAAAATGTTGAACATGATCAAAATATTGTGAGATATGTTCCTCTTTTTTTTTTTTCCCTCTTTTTCTTTTTTTTTCTCTTTTTTTTTTTCCCCCTGCTTTTTTTTTTTTCTTTTTCTTTTTTTTTTTTTTTTTTTTTTTCCCATTTCAGGTGACTGGGAGCACTGGAGTAAAAGAGTTCAGGAATATGTTTATCCAACAGATAATGTTCCAGACTATGCATCTATTCTAGTTCCAAATGTTGACAATGTCAGAACTCAGTTTTTGATAGACACAATCGCAAAACAACAGAAAGTAAGTACAGGATTACCTATATAAGGATATGCCTACTACGTGAAATAAATAGAAACTATTATAAAGTAACTGTGAGTTGCAATCATTCTTCACATTCTCTAGTCATTGCTTGCCAGGTATTATTTACGTATTGCTTGACATGGTTTTAACCCCAGCCAGCAGCTAGGACCACGCAGCAGCTTGTGCAGTTTTCCCCTGCCACCAGTCGCCCTCGCCACTCAGTGAATTGGTACCCTCCCCAGCAGCAGTCATGAGCATCCACCCCTCAGATAACTCCATTTATATACTGAACATGATATCTATGGTATGGAATATTCCACTAGCCGTTCCAACATTCTGTCTGGGCTCCTTCTCAGCTTCAATGGGAATTTGAAAAAGGTCCTTGAAAAAATATAAACAGTATAAACCTGGCAACAATGAAAAACAATATGCATTACTGACACTGCTGTCATACCAAATCTGAAACACAGCAATCACTAGAAAGAAAACTAAGTCTTTTCCAACTGAAATTGCTCTATTTTTATTTTCTTCGTATGAATCCTCTGTACTTATTTCTGTGCATGGACAAAATATTTAAAACATCATTTTTTATAAAGTAATTTTTTGGCATAAAAGTTTAATTCCAGCAACCTATTATTTTTCTCAGAGAAAGACAAAAACCTCAGTCTTAGTCTTTACACCATATTCATTTTTCTGATTTGTGCTTTCTTGAATAGGGAAACAAGGAAAATTAATTTCACAAGGCAGTTCACTGAAAACCTTAAATTCCTAGCCTTTGTTCTATTTTTTTTTTTCTCTCATTAGGAAAGCTGTAGTGAATAGTAGTAGCCGCAACTATAGAAAAGGAGAGAAGACTCCTCACAGCTTTAATCAATTAGGACCAATCTAGTATCATGGCTTTTGACTCAGGCCTCATTAAACAATAGTTATTAAAACATGCATAGGAATTACATGTACTAGATGAAACCAAAGTGGTGTTTCACAGATCTGGCTTCACTTGTTGATTCTGCAAGTTTATTACTATCATCTGTGTTATCACGGTCAATTGATCACTTGTTCAAAAACGGGGTGAAGAATGAGACCATGTGGTATCATTGTGGCTATCTGTTGGGGAGCAGGAGCAAGTCAGTCAGGAGCACTTGGGCATTTCAAATGTCCTGCAGGAATCTCCTGTGTTATCAACTTCAGTGCTTGCAATTGTAAATAATACATACTCCCTTTCGCAAACTGATTAAATTCCTTTCATGGAGTGTCTATAATAATAAAGGCAATACCATCTGTCAAAAGTAGAAGTAGGATGAAAATCTGAGCTAGAAAAAAACCACACGGAGGATTCTTACATGCCTGAAAACAGAGAAGGGTTCTTACCTAGCTCACTTTCATGAGATGAAATGGGAGATTTCTGTAAGTGGTTTAAGAGAAAGGAAAGAAGTATTAATCCTTTGGTTCAGAAACTTTCTGATTTACACTCAGATTTTACCATCATAAGAAGGAAATCAAGAAAGACTTTCTTCTTTCTTGGCATGTTTATTGATGCCTTTTTTTTTTTTTTTCAGGGAAATGACATTAAGTGTACAGATTAACCAGAAAATGTTATAGTATATAGTATTATATATATTATATACAATGTTAAGAGAAAGCAGAAATAAAATGCTTGCTATCAAAATATTAGCTTGAAACAAGAATTTTCTGCACCTTTAATTTGAATAAGCCATCAGAAAGGAATTAAAATGCTTTGAAAAATAGAAATATATACAGTGAGGCATACATTAAGATAGTATGAGTTGCAAGAGCCAAAAGCGCCATATTTAGAAGTATCAAATGCTGCTGTTTTAAATACTGCAGTGATAAGGAGACAGAATCATTATAGTCTAATCAAAAGGGAGTTTGTTTCCAGTAACAAAACAATCAGCAAAGAAAAAAAAAAAAGGGAAACATTCTAAGACTTCCTGACTGTTCTGTGAACATCCTTGGCCAAAATCTGCTTTGTCAAAGTTTGATGAATCAAATCCTGGCTAAGTGATTTAAAGGCCCTATGCAACAGCAACAGCAATAATCTTGTTAAAAGTATTCTTAAAAAAATGCATTGGTTTCATATTCCTCTGTGGATGTTTAGAGAAAGAATCAAGCACGCCTATGACAGGCATTGGCGAAATTCAGTACAAAAAGCACAGGTAAAGTTTGGTTCCAGTTCTGAAAACCATGCTGCTATCAGAGGACACATGGACTCTTTAAGGATCCAGAAGGCTTTTCTTGCTAAATCAGTTTATATCAGCATAGTGAGGCTGGGGAACCTGGGTAACAGACCAGTTTAGGAGAAGGGCTGGATGGGAGCCAGCCAGTGCTCTGTAAAGGAAGGATGGTGCTCTCTTGAAAAGAGATGAAGAATAACTACCGGCTCTGAAACAGGTGATTTTCCTTTGTTGCTGTTAAATAGGAATAGTTGTCAGTTCCTTTTGTGAGTGGAACATAAAACACATTTTAGAGATTCAGTGTTAAATTGCTTCCTCCTCCACCAGTTTCACTGGTTTGTTTAACAGGGTAAATGAACAGTACAATACTCACTGCAAATCAATTCTATACATCTCCTCACATTCAGTTTAGAAAAAAACCTACCAGACTAAGGTTTGATACTAGTTACATGATTTAAATATCTGTTACAGGCGGTTTTGCTTACAGGAGAACAAGGGACTGCAAAGACAGTAATGATTAAGGCGTATGTGAAGAAATATGATCCAGAAAAGCATTTGTCAAAAAGTTTAAACTTTTCATCTGCCACAGAACCATTTATGTTTCAGGTAAAATACAGATTTTAAGCACTTTTTGCATATCATTTCCATGCTAAGTATTTAAAGTGTACTTAATTTGATGCTAAAAGAAGTGATTTAGAAAGTCTAAAGGATCCTTTTCCTCTATGTCACTGAAGCCCTTCAGAAAATTCCATAAAAAATAATTTTTGAGATCAGATTTAAATATAGTCACCTGCAGAGAGATACATATATTCATCTATGATTGTTGTGTGCTTTTTCATTATGGAATTCTAAGAATCCATTTTTTGCTGAAGATATTTCCTTTTCATTTTAGATTAATGAAAATTTTTGGTCATACATCTTCAGGTTTTTCCTGATTCTTTAGTTTATAACCATAATTTAAAAAAATAATAAAAATAAAAATCATATTTCAACAACTTATTTCAACTTATTCACTTGTTTTTCCTCAGCTCAGGAGTGACTACAGCATCAGAAATACAGTCTTTAAGGTCCTCTAGCATCATAACTTTGTAGAGATTTCCCTTTCCTAATATAACTGCTAAAAAATCCATATAATTAGAAACAAATACTACAGATAGTTGTTTCAAATGATTAAAAAGATAATTTATACCACTGTGCTAAAATTCAATACTACAAATCTGCTAGGATGTGATCCTATAAGTTGAATTGGTTTCATTACGTCTTCAAAGCAATGAATTCATGGTGATAATCTGCCAGAAGGATAATAATCTTAGAGTATTTCTTCATTGAAAAGTCTACTTATGGAGACAATCTTACAAACTGCATCCCAAAGTCAAGCATTTTTTTAAAAAATTTAATGTAAATGTTACTAAGAAAATGGTGAAAAGCAAATATATATAAAATATATTTTATTTATTTATTTAATACCAAACACAGAATGTCTGTTGAGCTTTTCTGTTATGCGTAAGATCTCTGGCCATGGTTTATATCACACTGTGAGACAGAATAACACAGGCATCCTTTCATGCATGCAAGATTAATTGAACAGTCAGTATCTCTGTCTTGGTGTCCTTACTTAGTGTATTATGGGTCCCTAGAACATTACTGTCTTGAAAACAAAACCCAGATTGTATCATTTCTGGTACAGAGAGTCTGTGAAAGGATCTTATTGTGTCTTCTCTCTGATACAGTCTTGTAGTACCTCAGAAGATATGCTCTTTCTTTTTGGCTAGCTGGCTGAATACATAGCTTATTGTGTTGATTTCCAAGGAAAGATGTAGCAACAAATAGTTGAAATGCTTTTAAACACTTGAAAGAGCCACACTCCAAATAGCTTTTTAATTTTGAGTCATCATTCTGAGGATATTTGAAGGGCTGGGTGATTTTGGATTTAGATGTGCTACAAAATTCTTAATATCTTATGTAATCACTTTCTCCTTGCAGTTTCTCTTTTTCACATCAATCACATCTCCAAAATGACACATTATCAATATTCTGTATGTGTTTATCTTAGAACACTCAGATGATTATTTTCTTTCATGAAAAAGAGAGATAAAAACATTGGAGCAAACTTGTATCTGCTTTCCATTTCAAAAATGCTATTAATACCTCTATCTTTATGACAGAACATGCCACATTATTCATATAGAATGACATTTTTGCTTGTAAAGCTGAAAAATTATTTGTCTAAGGAAAACATTTACTACCATCTTGTAAGGTATTTTTTCTGCCATTGTTTATGTTCCAAGTACCTTTAGAAAGACTGTAGAGCTGTAGAACTTTGAAGATATATTTCAATTACATACCAATGTCTTATTAGTCTATTATATCCCGCTTCTTATTTAGTTCAGAACTCAGTCTTAAAAGATTATTGCCACCAAAATGTTAAAATATTGCATTACTTAGCTTACAAGACATCTGGGAAATTATTGTAAAATGAATCTAAGTTGCCTCTGTATGGTCTGCAGTTGTACTGCAAATATGGAACATTTGAGCTTAGCTAGGGGAAATCCAAAGCAATCAAAATTTTCAGACAGTGCATGACAAACTCTCTGAAATCAGATTCCATTCATTTCCAAAGCTACCCTTTGGAAAGGAGATTCTTAAATGTCTTTCTAAATAAGTCTAATATTTATAAAAATTACGCTGTAGATAATGAAAAGACTGTTTCTGTTGGTATTTACTACCTCTTACTGATTTGTGAAGAGGGCGAAAAAAAACATATGGAACAGAATTCACAACTTTTGATCTATTCATTTTCTTTACTCTTAGAAGTTTCTCATATTAATCTTGACATGTTTGAAGACTGAAATAGCATTCACAAGAAGATGTGATGTTTTGTACAATGATAATGTGTCATACTAAAATTAATGTCATTTTAGTTTGGTGACTTCATGATAATAATGGGCTTCAATGCTGATAATTAAATAATAATTTCCAAGTTTGAAAACTTCTCTAGTTTTAAAAACTTCTCTAGTAGCTAGAGGTGGGTTGCAGGACATAGTCCTAAAGCCAGGGAACTGCATAGGAATGAGTGTGATCAGCAGGAGAATAAGATTCCTTAATGATGAACCAGAGATGAAACTACTACCAAAAAAGAAGGAATCATTGGATAAGTGCTGTAAAAAGCAGTAAGACAGTAAGACGTTTTTTAACACTGCATTTTAAATATTGTTGCTTTAGATGCAAAACAAGAACTTTCTTTAATTTTTAGAGGACAATAGAGAGTTATGTAGACAAACGCGTTGGAAGTACTTACGGACCTCCTGGAGGCAGAAAGATGACTGTCTTTATTGATGATATCAATATGCCATTTATCAATGAATGGGGAGATCAGGTAAACTGTTTCTTAACAAATGTGATATTCTCAAATTGTTGTGTCTTTTCTTTATACACATAGGAATCAGTGTACTTGCTCAATATTGTAATTAACTGTTAATTATTGGAAACGCTTTCTAACTATGGTACATTGATGAAGAAAAAAAGACAGAAAATTAGATTTACTGACAAGACATGCAGAATAATGGTGTCATATCTTACATAATCCTCACTTTCTCATATTTTTTAAGACTAAATAAAAAGCTTCATTATACTGAAGTACTGTATTATTAAGTTCAAGATTGACATTAATTTGAGAGCACCAGTAAACAAATGTTCTGCAAAATGAGAGTGTGCTACCTTGGAGAAAGTAATGAAGACTGTGTCCAAATTGAAGGGTAACACGTTGGCTTACAAACTTTATTAAAGAATTTTTGGCTTTGACGAGCCCATCTACAGCTTGAGTGTGTAAACATTCATATACCTCTAAGACCCAAATCAGGCAAAAGTGTCTCACAGTTCCTTCCTGTAGTAGGTCTGAAGTATTTCCAGCCTAGGATGCTGTTTTTTCTGGAATGTCTATTCTGGCATAAAGATCAAGTATGCTTACTATTACTCTTTTTTTTTATTTTTTTTTTATTTTTTTTTTATTTTTTTTTTATTTTTTTTTTATTTTTTTTTTATTTTTTTTTTATTTTTTTTTTATTTTTTTTTTATTTTTTTTTTATTTTTTTTTTATTTTTTTTTTATTTTTTTTTTATTTTTTTTTTATTTTTTTTTTATTTTTTTTTTATTTTTTTTTTATTTTTTTTTTATTTTTTTTTTATTTTTTTTTTATTTTTTTTTTATTTTTTTTTTATTTTCTCAGAGTAAATAACAAATTAAAAACCTAGGGCCTCTGTGCCTTTTTGAATTCTCAGGCTCTCTGGCTTCTGTGAGACTCACAGTTTGAGCTCCGGGTGCTCATAACATTGAGCTGGTTTGTTAACAGTGTGGGTAGGAGGTCTGGTCATTGCGGGCTTGGGCACATATTTAAGTGGCAGTATGGATATATGTGAGTCCATGTAGATTGAATAGCTCCTTCTCTTCACTTTAGAAAGCTGTTTTTGTCAGAATGGAATCCAAGTGTGTTTTTAGTGTCTGTGAAGTGGAGCCTTGCCTTCTACCTGAAAGCCAATATATATTAGGTCTTTGGTTTGCATCATTTGCTCTCACTTTATTTATTTATTTTTTTTTTAATTGAAACTAACATTGAATTACCCACAACACTGGGCTGCTTGACCATAGTCTAGAACATAGGTAGCTGTGTTTGAGGAAGAGTACTCACAGGCCCAGGCAGTGTTCAATAATAAAAAGGATCATCACTATGAAAGGACCTCCGCTAAGTCTTCCATTATAGCCCCAAGACATTGCTGAAATATTTTTAATGGAATGATGGTGCACTGCTGCATATCTTGTGGCTTTTTTAGGATATGTGAACAGAGGCGGCTTGCTGAGTATCAGTTGGGCAGTTGCTATGGGAGCAAACTCTGGTGCCTCCTTATCCATATAGGTGCTGTAGTGTGGAATGTGGAGTAAATAACATTTTCAGAATAAAAAGCTTCCTCTTTCAAAAAATAATTAATTGTTTTGCTTCAAAGGAGGCCAAAGGGAGAACTGTAAAGCGTTGTTTGAACACCTGGAGCTGAATATCAAGCAGCAAAATAGAGAACAAAACAATTTTACTTCCACTTCATTGCCTTAACTTTATTTAGTCAAAAGGAATACAAACACATTTGGTAGTACAGCTCTGAAAGAGTTTTCCTGATATTTAAAATCAGGTATACCAAGATCTCCCATGTGACTAAAGAAGATAGTTTAATCTGAGTTTAGATTCAAGTGAAAACCTCTTTCTAGGGATTGGTGGTAGAATTACAAGAAGAAATAAAATTATTAGGGTGTATTTTCTTTTTTTCTTGTTTGAATTTCTAATTTGTACAAGTTACATAAACTTACAGGTAACAAATGAAATCGTTCGTCAGATGATGGAAATGAAAGGAATGTACAGCTTGGATAAACCTGGAGACTTCAATACGATTGTAGACGTACAATTAATAGCAGCAATGATACATCCTGGAGGAGGCCGTAATGATATTCCCCAGCGTTTAAAAAGACAGTTTTGTGTATTTAATTGTACATTGCCATCCAATGCATCCATAGACAAAATTTTTGGTACTACTTTCTCTTGTTTTAGTATAATTTTTTTTGATAATTTGATAATTGAAAAAATATATAAAAGTGTATTCTCTTTCTCACTTTCATAATGCAAATTAGAGTACTTGCAGTGAAACAACTGAAGCTGTATTACAGGAAAAATAGTGCCATGAAAGAGAAATTAACCCCTTTAAATTCTTGTCATTCTAATTTTGGACATACATAAGAAAGTAATGGGTTTTACTGGAAGAGTATGAGCACTCCTATTACTATGTAGGTTACCATTCCACCTCTGCGCTGTCTGAAATGCCCTCTGTTGCTGAAGTTCTCAGTTCCCTGTGGCAACAAAGGGCACGGACTCTGCCAAGTGATGAAGCAAAGACATTTAATGTTTTATTTTTACAGCATATTTAGTTTCTCTCTTTTGATCACACACTGTGCTCTCTACACAGATATGTTGTGGGGCCAGTCCACACGCTGTTGCGAGCAATACAATTGGCTACGTATAAGTGTTCATGTGCCTATGTTATCCAAACATTATTATCTGTTATTTTCCTCACTAGATTTTACTGTTTTACTGTTCTCAAGGCTTCCTTCCCATCACTGCAAGAACACCTGCCGAGCTCTCGCTCAGCAGCGCATCTCCACAATTCCTCACTCCCCACAGTTGTCTTGGTCAATTAACTTTGTGAATGCAGTATATTATTAAAAGCCAGCAGTTCCTGCCAGTTTTTTCTACTCTGGTTCAGAAAAGCCCATGGACAAGAGAGACAAAATTATTTTGTTGCAATTTAAAATCTAATTAATGTTTTAAATAAGTGGCTATATCTTTCTCACAACCTACTTTATTATATCCTACAGCTTGAGATTAATTTTATATTGCATTTTATCTTTTCAGGTATTATTGGCTGTGGATACTTTCATTCATGTAGAAAATTCAGTCCTGAAGTATGTGATATGGTGAAAAAATTGGTCCCAACAGGCAGAATATTGTGGCAGTGGACAAAGGTATAAATTACAGGGAAAGTTTTATCACAATCAGTCTTAACAGAGTACCTATTAGTGTAATTTAGACACACATTCCTTAAGAACATGTCTATAACAAGAAAAAGCAGGAGAAAGATGGGCTAAAATAGTTTTGGAGGCACAATCTGGAAAATATCAGATTTCAGTATGCAAGATAGGTGAATGGAAATATCAGTCCATTCATTCCTATAGTTTTATTCATGTTACCCAAAGCTTTAATCACTGTAGCTAAGGAACAGGGAGTGAAATTCTTTATAAATTATAGTTTTTAATTTTAAAATCCCAGAGCAACATCTGAAATAATCACAAGTTGTAGAGTTGGGGTTTTAAACTGAGTGTTTGATGACTTCCTAGAAAGAATTTTCCTATGATTTTGTGTGTGAAAATTAGTAGTTTTGTTATTTTTATATTTCATACGTGTTATCAATTATAAATTATATTATTATTGATTCCTTCTAAATGTTACTGGCTTTGAATATTAACAAAAAAAATATATTTCTTTAGACAAAGATGCTGCCTACACCGTCTAAATTCCACTACATTTTCAACCTTCGTGACCTTTCCAGAATTTGGCAAGGAATGTTAACTATAAAAGCAGAAGAATGCAACAACAGCACTGCCCTTCTAACACTTTTTAAGCATGAATGTACCAGAGTAATTGCTGACAGGTATAATAACTGTAGCATTTTATGTTTAGTCGGTTTTGCCATTTTCTTCATTTATGCTCATACACCTGTAAAAATTCTTAATATGATAAAACCTGTTATGCCAATATGAAAAATTTTGTCTTGTTTTACATGCAGTCTGCATTGGGGTATTATCCCAGCAATGTCATGCTATGTACTGATAGGTTAGACCAGTAATTGGATGGAGAACTCAGAAATATGCACATATTCTATGTTGCGACCTACTTTTTTTTTTCCACTTATCTTTGGCTACACTTAGCCAGTTCCTCTGTAAAAAAGAGGATCCTGTGGTGTCCTAAAGTTATACACAGACAATAATTTAAAATTGCTTTTAAATTGCTCACAGAAAAAATCATCACATACCTATGATTTAAAAATGGCCCGTCTCCTCTAAATCTCCTTTAAAATATTCATAAAACAGAAATAGTTATGAGCTGTATCTGTTAAAGATACAGTAGTACTTTTGTGTTTACGTTATTTCAGTTTCTTCTGAAATGCTAGGTGGAGTACTTAGCTGCCAGTAAAGACTTGACATGTACCCACCCCTTCTGTGGATTTTCATGAGTATAATTATCTGTTATTCTGATGTCCTGAGGAAGAACCTTCATAATTTTTATAAAATTAATGCTTTATAATTAAAGCATTGAAGTGAAATGCTGATTCTTAAAAATATGTATGTGCATTTTGTGACACTGCGTTTACTTTATAATGCTATCACAAAGTGAAAGGAATGGAAAATGTTTTGCCATGGACACAAATGGGCTTACTATATTGCATTTGCTTTTAATTAGACCTAAAGGCCTTGAATTGGCAAGTGCTTAGGAGCTACCTGCCATGACCAGAAGTTTTTCAGTATGTAACATAGTTGCAGAAGTCTAAAGTGGAATTTATCTACTTTAAGATGCTGACTGCATATATGCAGGCTGGTGCAGATGATTTGGCATGGTACCAGGCAAGATGTATACATAATGATTGCATGGTATTCAAGCACAGTCAGGCTTAATTGCTATTATTTTAGTAACTTGTCAAAATAAAGCAGAGAACAAGGGTATAAAAGAACTATAAGGAGTTCCATCTCTGTTTTCAAAAGGTAAGAACCTACTCAATGTCAATCTACTACAATGTCTAATGTTGCTGATATTTCTAAATGCCTGAACTACCAAATATAATATAAATATACAAATTTCCTAAAATTGATGTATATGTATTTATATGTGCAATAGAATGCTGTTGATATACAAAGGGGGAAAATGTTTAATTTGAATTTGAAATTAGGATCATACACACTGTTGCAAAAGTGTCATACATTGTTGAGTGTATTATTTGCTGCTTTAAAGTTAGGAGCAATATCACTCACATTTACTGAAATGTTCTTTTTTTTATTAATTGTTTTGGGAAATTTAAAAATACATAGAAGATATGTATTGTACAGATACCTTGTGTATTAGACAGAAGGGTGAGCAAGTGTAGTCCTGCAGTCTCTTCCATGCTGCTTTAGATTCCATAGTGGTTAGTATTATAATGTCATCACTAAGCACCTTTAATAACGAAATATACAATGTATATCTAGGCAGTCTCTGTACCAGAATTTTTTAGTATTCTTTGTCTTATTTGAAAACACAGAGTATTGTGTACAGCTTTTTCATGTTTGTCCTATTTTTCTCTCAGTTGTATCATGGAAAAGGAAAAGAAGTAAAGATGAATTTTACTTTTTTTTCCTGTAGTTTGGCATTCACAGTTGGCATTCCCTTTTTCTGAGGTTGAGGTGGTTCTTACTTTTTACGTTTACCATTTATTGCTGAGAGTCGTTCTTTATTGCTTCTCAGATAATCACAGTAGTCAAAGATCTTGATCTGCATTGAAACCATCTTGAACCTATCAATGGAAACAGATACAGTTGTTTCAACAATTAAATGTAGTCACTAGTATTTATGTTTGCAGATTGTTTTATTTCAATCTGCATTACTCCTTCTCCCCGCCCCCTGCCTGGCTAGCGTATATTTTGCGTATGTTTGTTATGGACTGGGGTGTAAGAGGAATTGAGAATCAAGTCAGGTTGTAGAGATGCACACTGTCTTCTTTTCATTATTCCTTGTCTCATTGGAGTTTCATAGGCAGTGCTATAATAACATAAATTATGCTGTTCTGCTGCAGATTGAAAGGTAAGGGTCAGTTAGCCATGGTTATTTGGGAAATCATTCAACCTTTTTCATCCAAGAAATTAAATGATCTGTTATTGCTTAGTTCTAGATGAAAGTTGGAAAGTCAAGTTGTTTCTGTGTTTTATGTGATTGACTATTACACTCTAGAGTGTGGGAGCATTTAATTTCTGTGAATGTTGCTAATCCAGTTCTGTGACTGCCATCTAATATATATTGCCTAATATGTACTTTTATTTGAAACATTACAAGTTTTTAAAGTATTTAATAATCTGGTTTTTTTCCTATATAACTAGAAATCACTTTTAAAAAAAATTGTATTAATCTATGAATTTTAGATTTATTACTCCTGAAGATGCAGCCTGGTTTGATAAAACTCTTACTAAAGCTATTGAGGAGCATGTGGATAAGGACTTAACAGAAGTTCTCCAAGCTGAACCATATTTTGTAGATTTTTTACGGGAGATGCCTGAACCAACTGGTGATGAACCAGAAGATTTTGTGTTTGAAGCACCAAAAATTTATGAGGAGGTATTTCACTTTACATCTATAATATCAGGCACTGAAGTTTTCCTTTAATTATTAAGTATGTTATATTACTGAAGTCATATCAAACAGAAACTTTTGTTGAGTACCTACTATGTTTTTTTTTTTGATAATTTATTTAGATTTTTATGGTTATTATGCAATAAATTATTTTAGTGATGTTAAAGTTAATAATGCCATGTAAATGTAGTTTATTCATTTCTAGTCTCCTTACTCCTTTTCTACCCACCATTAGCAGAAAATTTCTGCTTAAACACGACTGCAACCACTACAGTGAATTAACTAGATAATATCATTAAGTGTGACCAGCACATGAACTCAAGTTTGTGTAAAAATGTTGAAGTGCAAAAAAAAAAAAAAGGTGCAGTTTTAAATTCTGAAGGACCACGCTAGTTGTTACTGATTTGTATTTTATTTTTTTTCCAGATTCCAAGCTTTGAATTTCTTTGTGAAAAATTGCAAATGTACCAGAGACAATACAATGAATATATTAGAGGATCATTTCTTGATTTGGTGTTTTTTAAGGATGCAATGACGCATCTCATTAAGGTTTGGAGTTGGTTACTTTTTTTTTATTTTAACTGTTGCAACAGAGGTCATGATTTGGGCAAGCCATGCTAAGAGGGCACATTCTGAAAAGCTTCTGTTATCCCCAAACTTGCTTGCCATTTTTGACTAGTCTTTTTCAAGAAGCAGAAAAGAGCCACAGTTATTTTACCTGTTTGCATGTTTTATAATAAATACCTTATTTTATATATTTAAGCTTCTGTGTATTCAGAGGTATGAAGATTTTTCTTGATAGGAAAGTTGAAGTCATGAAGAGGCATGTTTATATTTTGGATATAGAATGATTTTTAATCATTAATAATTCAGAGAAGACTTCAGAGCTGTCTTTACCTCACAAGTGACCAAAAGAACATGAAGCAGAATCTGATTGGATGCGTGACATGAAAAGAATTATAAATCGAGCCTGCAGTAGAATCAGTGTGCAGGGTAGAGGAAAGTCTCAGTTTACAATGAGTTGAACCCCTATTCAGAAAGGAAGACGTAAGGAAAGAATTAATCCAAAGTCAGAATCCAGTTCATGATGGGAAAAAAAATAGCATGAGATTTGTTTGAGGCACTGTGCCTTGGGTTTAAGAAGTTGTGTTAGTTATTTCAGGAATTACTTGATGATCTGTTTACTGAAAGATGTACAGAAGCCACAGTAAAACCAGAACAGGAGATGTTTGGTTCTCCTGTAGCTGACGTCAAGGGAAGTAAATGATTTTGTTTGCTTTGCAAAGAAAATAATTTTATTTTTAAATACAGTTCATGTGATGCTAGGTGAATTTAGGACCTTGAAAGTCTCTGATACTCCATTTCCATTGGCAAGTTTTAACCAGCATATCTGGGATATGCAGTGAGGTAGTCACTATGGTGACAATATATTAGTCACCCTCATAATTTCACATTCAGACTTTTATTTTAATGTAATTATCTAGATAGGCTCAGAGGGAACTGCACATAAAACCAGAATTTCTTTGAAGGAAAAAATGAACAGAATTCAAAGGCTTGATGTAGATGCCAATGTTTTGCATTTCATACATAATTTATATGAGGAACAAACTGTAGCATCTTAAAAGTAATAGTGCACTAACATATAATAAATCCAAGGAAGATGTGATGTATATACTGGAGACGTGTAAAAAAGCAACATAGTAAATTTGTTATCCAGCTTCTGTATCTGGGAGACTTGTTAAGAAAACTACCTCAAAGGAAACTTTGAAGGTAGATAAAATAAAATATAACACTAAGCAATAGTTTAAATGTATCTAAATTTTTCAGGCTCTTAAAATTGGGAATGTAGTATGTTTATTCTTGTAGCTAAAGTTTTTTTATTGATACTTTTAAACACATTCAAGATGATACCTTCAACATAAAATTGAGTTCAAAATCTCTCCCTTTATGTTTTTAAGTCATACATGTAACTAATTATAACCATCCTATATTCTTAAGTGCAGCTTTTTCATTAACTACAGAAAATTCCTAAAGAATGAATGAGTGTTGTTTTGAGAGGAAAAATTTTCTGCAAGAATCCTTTTAATAATCTTTACATTGTGCTCTGGTAAATCAAGTGTAGAATATAACAGATTTTTAATTTTGCTAATTAATATTTTAATTTAAATTTATTAATGGGCTTTCTTCCATTTCTTCCTACATAGATTTCTCGGATAATTCGGACAGCATATGGAAATGCTTTACTTGTTGGAGTTGGTGGCTCTGGAAAACAAAGTCTTTCAAGGTTGGCCTCCTTTATTGCTGGCTATAAAATATTTCAGATCACTTTAACCAGGTAAGAAATGCCAGAAATATTTAAATCCAATTTATACTGCTACTTTACACAGTCATAACCTTATGTTCTTAGCAGCCTTTTTTTTTTTTTTTTTTTTTTTTTTTTTTTCCCCCCTTTAAAAAATGAAAAAAAAAAAAAAAAAAAAAAAAAAAGTTCTAGGAAAAATATTAGGGGGAAGTTGGAGGGGACACACCCTCTGCTCAGGACTGGCTGGGCATCGGCCGGTTGTGGTGAGCAATTGTGTTTTGTTAGCATCGCTTGTCTTTCTTGGGGTTTTTTTTTGTCCCTTTTTTTTTTTTTTTTTTTTTTTTTCATTTTTCCACCATTTAAAAATATGGAAAACAATAAATTATCTGGTTTGTATATAACAGTGGATTAAGTTTGAGCTGAAAAAGCTAGACTATGTGTTAATTATTCCTGAATCAAAATATATGTGCTTACAAAGGAGGTTTGCACTGTCATTTATAAAACACTATAATCTGAAAATAGCAGTATTCTGAGTTGCTTTGAATTAACAGTTAATGTTTCTTATTCCTCCTAGATCCTATAATGTAAGCAATCTTTCAGATGATTTAAAAGCATTGTATAGAACAGCTGGACTAGAAGGAAAAGGCATCACTTTTATTTTCACTGATAATGAAATAAAAGAGGAATCATTTTTGGAATATGTTAATAATCTGCTGTCTTCAGGCGAGGTAAGAGTCTCAACATGACAGGCAAGAATTTAGAAGCGGGTAACTGCAGTTCCCACTAGTTTATTTATTTTGGCAATAAATTGTAGAATCAATAATGATTAACTCTAGAATATCTCGACTTTAAAAATAAGGAGTGTTCTTAGTATGGACTACCTTTATTTCATTGTAAGCTAGGAAAAGATCAGGAGCTGCAGTGGATATTTCAGTACCCTTTATTAAATGAGTATTCACTGAACAGTCAAGATCTGTATTCTTCCTGAGGTAGACTTCCTTGTTTTTAATGGACTTACATGAAGTCTGTATGAGGGAAAAATTTGGGTTTTTATTCTGTCTAAACTGCATATATGCAAAGAGATACAGATGTAAACAGATTAATATTTGTAAACTCTATAATAATTGCATCCATGTGATTTATTTTCTTATAATTTTTAATTTTATAAAAAGATTTCTAACTTATTTGCTCGGGATGAATTGGATGAAATCACTCAAGGATTGGTACCTGTCATGAAAAAAGAGATGCCTCGGTGTCCTCCTACCTTTGATAATCTTTATGAATATTTTTTAACTCGGGCAAAGAAGAATTTGCATGTTGTCCTCTGCTTTTCTCCAGTAAGTTTTTTTCTTCATATCTGTCTTCCTTACTTCCATTAGCAAACTATCCTATCAGGTGTGACAGAATTATTCAAGCTTTGTATTTTTAAGGAGATTTGAAGACATACAAAAAGATTACTTCAATCTGGTTAGATTTGCTGAGATAATAAATGTACAGTTGTCAAATAAGTTAAATAAGTAAATTAGTTAAAATAAGTTAATTGAAGTTTTAAAATATTAAAAACATTTGTATTTTTCACAAACTTCTTCCTTCAAATTTCACAAGATATTGAATGTTGGAAATTAGCAAGAAAAAACTGCAGGGTGTTCTAAGTAGGAAATTGGCAAGAAAAAAATAGACTATTTAGTTGTTTATATGAATTAAACATTTTGATCAATCCAATAAATATCATATCATAAATTAACAGTGTTACTTTCTTTAGGTTGGTGAGAAGTTCCGTGCACGTTCTTTGAAATTTCCTGGTCTGATATCTGGGTGCACCATGGATTGGTTCAGCCGATGGCCCAAGGAGGCTCTTGTAGCTGTAGCCAGTCATTTTCTTTCAGAATTTAATATGGTCTGCTCTGCATCAGTTAAAACACAAGTGGTGGAAACCATGGGTCTCTTTCATGATATAGTTTCAGAAAGCTGTGAGAATTATTTCCAAAGGTAATATTTTATACAAATGGAATAATTAATCCCAGAAGTGTTGCTACTGATAGTGGGTTTTGAACTCATTGTGTTCTATGAATCAATTAGTGTCTCTTAAGGCTAATACAAAAATAAATCTCTTATTTATATGCAATATATATATGCAAAGGCCATGAAAAGTGATTACTGTTACATTGCAAATTAATTTTCTTCATTCCCACTATTCAACAATCTTAAACATTGTTTATGTGGATTAAAAACAATCTAATTGAAATAAACGTTTGCATTATGATGAAATTTTATTTTGATTTTAACTGATTTAAAGACTTGGTTTATATAATCTTCTGTTTCATTGGAAGTAATCAAATGTAGTACATATCAAAGATAAGTACTAAGTTGATGTTGCTAATATACTATGTTTTAGGTATCGAAGAAAAACTTTTGTAACACCTAAATCCTATCTCTCTTTCATCAATGGCTACAAAGAAGTTTATGCTGAACAGTTAGGAATTATTAATGAACAAGCTGAACGTATGCAAATTGGTAAGCAAAATAGGGATAAACATGTGTTTCCACGTATGGTCTCGAATGATCTGGGTTTTTAATATTTGACTACTGATTTAGTGATCACTTAAAATCAGTTCTGCTGGATTACAGTTCAGACTGGTGGCATATGAGGACCATTTCTAAGCACTCCAGCTATTACCAGTTCACAATGATTCTCTTACAAAAATGCCTCAAAGATGTTTCCAGCTTAATCATTCATTTCAGTATTATATTAAATTTTCCAATTTAGCATTTGTAATAGAAAGTAGAACCTGAAAATGGCAAGAGAGAGCATCAGATGCTACTGTAGAGAGAGGTAGCTCTAAACACAATCGTTAATTTACTTCTCGACTTGTCAGTGGAAATTCTCATTGTACAATATGAGCACTTCACAGTTGATTAATTTCAGATTTCTGCTGTAGAATAAGTAGCTGTTACTTGTGGTCATTTTATAACTAGGCATCTGAAATACAGAAAAGTATGATTGAAATGTTCTTATAATTTGGGGTATCTGTTTGAAATAATCTAATTTTTGTCATTAGATTAGTACTTAATGGGTTCAGAATACCTTTTTCAGCTTTCTCCCCATTTTTTCTTCTCATTCTAGGATTGTAGCAGGGAAAGCTAATGCAGCAAAGCTTATCACTTTCCCTTTCATTGCTTCTCTTTCAGAACTTTTCTTTACAGTGAAGTGAAGTAACAATCATTCTGGAAATCGCTGTCAGAGGAGTGGGAGGTGGGAGTGGAATGTTAGTGTGTATGTACATCTAACCCTCAAGAGTATTTTAGGAATGGCATATGTCTGGGAAGAGAAAACATTCTAAAACATCTCTCTTATCTCCCAGTCAGTGTTTTTCAGGGAATATACCTTTGAACTTTATTGTTGAGAGTGGCAAAATAACTTGTTTTTTGGCAAGTAATAATAAAGAGTCTGTAGAATAGCAGTAGCCTGATCATGAGGCAGCTATGTCAGAAGAACAAGAAATGTGCTAGGTGAGAATGTTTGTCTGTGTGAAATGTGGTAACAGAAAAGTGGAGGGAGTTCACAGTGAAACATTGCACATCAAATATATAACTGCAAGTGTGCTCCGACTTAAGCCCTTAAGTAGAGAGGTAAGAGGAATACTTCTAGGCAAGTTGTAGGATTTTAAGAATCAGCAATGGAGAGGAGAGGCTAGAGAGGCTACAGCATACAATGCGGAACTCAGGAATAGCCAAATGTCTGTGCTCAAATCTACGTGCAGGAGAGGAGAGAAAAAAGAAATGCATGAATGCATGGGAAAGACAGAAGATATAATAATTATAGAGGGGTCATCTCTTTCTGGGCAACTGTTAGTGTAATGCTGAACGACCTCTGTGGATGGTAACTTCTAAATGTAAGAGCTATGATGAGGCGCAGATGAACACAGATGCTTTTTTTATGGGCTTTTCTGCACTCTGTCACCAGGGAGAAGAGATGGTAAACTAAATATGGACGTGCCAGACACCACAACCTTTCTGTAACCTTTGGGTCCACTTTTGGTGACTCCACTTCTTCCCACTTCTTTCTACAAAGGTCTCCTTATTAGAAGGCAGTGTGGATCCTATTCACAGAGTCACATAACGGTACAGTCGGAGACCATTTAGTCCAACCCCTCTGCCAAAGCAGGTTCACCTAGATCAGGCTGGACAGGAACACATCCAGGCGGGTTTTGAATATCTCCAGAGAAGGAAACTCCAAAACCTCTCTGGGCAGCCTGTTCCTGAGTGCTCTGTCACCCTCAAAGTAGAGAAGTTTTTCCTCAAGTTGAGATGGAATTTCCCATGTTCCACTTTGTGCTCATTGCCCCTAGTCCTATCACTGGGCACCACTGAAAAGAGCCTGGCTATATCCTCTTGCCACTCGCCCTTTAGATAGTTATAAGCATTGATGAAATCCCCTCTCAGTCTTCCCTTCTCTGGGCTAAACAGATCCAGGTCTCAGCCTTTCCTCGTAAGAGAGGTGGTTCATTCCCTTGATCATCTTTATAGCCTTTAGCTATACTCTCTCCAGTAGTTCCTTGTCTTTCTTGAACTGGGGAGCCCAGAACTGAACACAGTATTCCAGATGGGGCCTCACCAGGGCAGAGTAGAGGGGCAGGATGACCTCCCTCGACCTGCTGGCCACGCTCTTTTTAATGCACTCCAGAATACCAGTGGCACATTGCTGCTCATGGTCAACTTGTCCATCAGGACTCCCAGGTCCCTTCTCTGCAGAGCTGCTTTCCAGCGGGTGAACTCCTAACCTATACTGGTTCATGGGGTTTTTCCTCCCTAGGTCCAGAACCCTATTCTTGCCCTTGAACTTCATTAGGTTCTTTTTTGCCCAACTCGCTAACCTATCTAAGTCTTGCAGAATGGTGGCACAACTTTCTGGTGTGTCAGCCACTTCTCGCAGTTATGTGTCCTCAGCAAACTTTCTGAGGGTACACTCTGTCCCTTCATCCAGGTCGTCAATCAATATGTTGAACAATACCAGACCCAGTACTGACCCCTGGGGAATACAGGCCTCCAACCAGGCTTTCATCCTTTTTTGTCAACACAAGGTCCAGCAGCACACCTCTCTTGGTTGGTTCCTCTACCACCGGTGTCAAAAACTTATCATCAGTGCCCCACAGAAACCTCCTGGACTGTGTGTGATTGGCTGTGTTGCCTTTCCAGCAAATATCAGTGTAGTTGATGTCCCTCGTGAGAATCAGGGCCTGTGATCGTGAGGCTGCTTTCAGCTGTCTGTAGAGGGCTTCATTGTTATTATTTATCTATATCATCACTTCCTGATGCAGTGATACAAATGCAGTATCAGTCTGATTTTTTCTGATTGTCCTGTGACTTTGACACAACATAAACTTCATGTACCTCTCTCTTTTCTCTCCTTTCTGTCCTTTCTCTTCTTTCTCTCTCTTTTTTAAGTTTTCTATATAATGAGCATAAGGATATATTTTATTGCAGGTAATGTCCCACCTATACACTTTTAGGTCCTGTTTGCAGCTATAACCAACTAACGCTAAGAAGTATGAATTTCTCTTTTGAAGAATCAACCTTGTTTATAATCATTGTGCACCTTCTGAAATTATTCATGTCCATGAAAAGTGAATAGTAAGCACAATCATGATAATATGACTGCTTACACCACTTTCTCTCCTTTACACAATTTTAGATGAGAACACAAGGTACATGGCATTTGTGATCCTAGAGCTAGATTGTATTATCTAACTAGGAAAAAAGAAGTTTCCATTTTTCTGAATTTTATCTTTTACTTAATAGGTCTGTCTAAGCTGATGGAGGCCAGTGAATCTGTTGCTAAACTCTCTCAGGAGCTGGCCGTTAAGGAGAAGGAACTGGCTTTGGCATCTGTTAAGGCAGATAAAGTAAGTACTTAAGTGTTAAATAGCAAAAGGCAACGGACAGCACCAGGATATTCAGTGGCATAAAGTGCTATTGCAGAATTTTTTCATAATTTGTACAAGCCAAAAACCGTGCATCATGTTTTAGAATGAGATTTCAGTCCTCTCTCTGTAGCATGTTCATTCAGCATTTGCTTCTGAAAGTGCTTCTGAGTGCACTTTAACACTGAGTGCCTTCCTTGTTCTCCTCTCACTTTTTACCCACTCCTATAAGCATCAGGTTTCATTTTTTGCTTCATGGTTTTTTTGTGTGCTTGATTTACTTTTATTAAATTTGGGGTTATATGTGCACTTAACCAGACTTCAGTATTTCAAAATTCCTTAGAAAAAAGTTCATCACAGTTCAGTTCATCTTTTGTCTTTTACATGAACAAGATGTCCATGGGTTCATGAAATTGGTGGTCTGGTAGAAATCTAGTTTCCAAAATGAATCTCCGGAAAAATATATTAGGGAATGTATTAATGTAGACATTCTGTTTTCTGAAAGATGCCGTAATGGTAATTTAATATGCACTGGAGACGAAACTTTTGGCTAGTGATAGCTAAGGGCCTGTCTGCATTCTTCAAGGCCTTTCATCTTGCAAGAGAGAAAATCATTACAGAAGGGGATGAAAAGACACTTCTCATATTTCAGGAGTATGACAGATATGCTGGTAGAATTCACTTTGTTTAATATTTAGATTTTATATACGTTTTGAAATAGCTGTCTGGCAATCATTCACATATTCAATTTAGTTATCAACTTTTTCAATGGGGCACTATTCTGGGTCATCAGAAATAGAAGACGTATGGAGAAATGATAAAAGAACAGACTTTTATTTAAACTACATGTAATATTGTTCCTATTCTACATATTTCTTTCTTTCCCTTCCTACTGATAGAAACCAGAATTAGATTTCACACAAAAAAAAATAAAATATTGAGGGATTTGGGGATTTATCTGTAATTTGTTTTTCTCACAGGTGTTCAAGATCATTATTTATGTTCTTGTAAATGTGTAGACTGCTAACCTTGACTCTATAGCTGATAGTGGTCAAAAAACATTCTGACACCAACTGTATGTCACTCATGCAGAAGAGAATTAAAAATATATGCTGAAGAATCAGACACAAATGGATAACTTAATTCTGTTAATTCACACGGGGCTGTTTTTTGAATAGACTAATTAAGTTAGTCCTTTTAGACTAAAGGAGTAAAAAAGAACTGACCATTGGCTCAGATGGTTTGCCATCTTCCATTAGTTGTATTAGCTATACTATTTTTATTTTTCTTTGCAGAATTACAGTGAAAAAATACCAAATACTTCTTGTATCAAAAACGTGTAGGTTCAAATAGGATAAAAATCCATCACAGGATAAAAAACTGGCTTTAAAAGCCACTGAAAGTTCTTCAATCCATTATAAAAATAATTAATTTTTTACTATCCAGCTCCTGCTGAGACTCATATGATACTTCTTTGTGGGGATTCTGTAAATTGTATTCATTTTTATTCTATAATTATATATGCTATTAGAGTTAGCTTTATATTTTTCTGTATAACAGCCTTAACATATGTTTTCTCTTGTGTCTGATAAATTAATCACTTGTTCCACCATTTTGATCTATACATTTTATGTGTTTATTATCCACTTCAGGTACTAGCAGAAGTCACAGAAAGTGCCGAAGCTGCAGCTAAAGTGAAAAATGAAGTCCAAGGTGTGAAAGATAAAGCACAAACAATTGTAGATGAAATTGATTTAGAAAAAGTGAAAGCAGAGACTAAACTGGAGGCAGCTAAACCAGCATTAGAAGAAGCAGAAGCTGCACTGAATGTGAGTAAAATCCTTATCTTTTGATTAGTTTAGGTACTATATGAGTCACCTGTGAAAGAAAGGTGCCACCAACATGCAGTTGTCACTTGGTTTTGACTGCTCTCACCAGTTCTTCACAGCTGGTGGTCATGCCTCTGATGAATAATTATGGAGCTCACATTTTGCTTTAGAGTTTATTAAATACTATGTATTCTGCTTCCACCCTAATACTTGATCATTAGGAAGATATAAATCTTTCAAAAAGTTATAGATGCCTTTAGAATATCTGTTATTCTGAATTCAATAGAATACTTCTTACGCTGAAGGAATGTTTTTTTTCTTTATACTCAAGAGGAATGAAAGGCTATCTCTTCCTTGACCAAAAAAACCCACTTAATTTGGAGAGAAAGAGGAAACAAAGGGGATTCAGGGTGATCAGAATCAGGGTTAAGAAATTTGGAGGTATTGCTGCGCTATTTCATTATTCTGCTCTGAACAAATAAAAAGTAAAGAACTCTGGAATCAGAAATCAATTATGTATTATATTGTTAGGACTTTCTGTTCCAGTTACCAGTATTTATGTGACAAAAAAATATTTAGTGGAAAAAGCCTGGAAAGGAGCATTGTTTGCTCTTACATTGACATTTCGATAGATTAACTTCCAAAAATGATGAAAAAATTAACTTATAAAATGTGTAGACTCATACATTATCCTGTGGCATCTATAATATATCTGCAACTACTCCTTCTAGACATGTAGTGACATGCATATATTTTGTAGACACAAATTAATGTGTTAGTTTTGAAGTTTGCAATCATTTATTATTTTTGTATTAGTTACTGAACTAAGCAAAGTGTCAGTGATGCTACAAGAAAATGAAGTAGAAAAGTGGTATCTCCTACCTATAGTAACTTAAAAACCAACAAAAATAATCAATTCCATCTTGCAATAAATGATGACACTTAATCCTTAAAAGCCAGAATACTATTTTACCAATGAAACTGCTTTTAATTAAGTCCGGTGCAATTTTGCATTATATATTTCTTCAATCACTTAGCATGACAAGTTAAAATAATACTGCTGTTCCATGTATTGAAATTTGATTTTTGAGTGATGTCTTTAGCACTGGAAAAATATTCTTGTTTAGTAAATATTTATTAAAATTATTACAGTTTCATGAAACTATGAATTTTATTAAAGTAAACCCAGTTACTCTTTTTTTTGGTATGTACTTAGTACAAAATTGCCTCAAAAAATTATGACAAACATTAAAATCAAGATATTGAATGGGAAAATAGAATAATGGTATTGATGCAGCATTGTTACATTTTTCTTCAAATTAGACCATCAAACCAGCAGATATCGCTACTGTTAGAAAACTTGCCAAACCTCCTCACCTAATTATGAGGATTATGGACTGTTGTCTGCTACTATTCCAAAAGCAAGTAGATCCAGTTACCATGGATCCAGAAAAGCCTTGCTGCAAGCCATCATGGGGGGAATCATTAAAAGTAAGTAAAGTTTTCAAACAGTGTTTCTTGAACATCAGAAATAGCAGCTTGCATATCAGAGAATTTATGATGCTATTTACTCAAAACAGGACAGGATTTTATAAAAAAACAAACATACGGTTTTAAGATAGACATAGTATATAAATAGAGTTTATTTGGTAGCAAGTAGTAGGTTAATTGCTTAGAAACTTTTGTGGCAAGAGCTTTAGATTTTCCCTGTCCTGTGCCTGGCATATGACCTGACGGCATATAAATAAATCATACGAATCATGTTTAACCGTACATGAGATAAGGGCATTCTGGAAAAACCCTTTCTCTTTGGGAACTTCCTGGTTCACATTTATACAGTCTTTTCTGATCCTTCCAGGCTCCTTGATTGTTTGAAGGATTATTTGACTGACTAAGAGATGGGTTTTCCCATTCTGCATTTCGATATTCCTGGCCTAAATTCCTTGATCAGACCACCATCTCTTCCTTCTGGACTTTGATCTTCTACCATAATACTCTTATTTCCATGCCTTCTCCTGCCACTCTTTAAATTCTATTCTACCGCTATTAGTATATTAATTTGCCAATATGATTGCCTCAACTTTTTTGTCATGCAAATGAAGAAAGATTTCTTATTTTGAATATGAGTAGAGCTCTTGCTTTTTATTTAAGCTTTTCCAGAATTTAAGTAACCGTCAAAATTTTTTATCTTCTACCAACATAGTGAAATGGGATAAGCAGTTATGCCATGAGTTACCTTTAACATTTTAAACATTTGGTAGAAATAAGTTAAAACCAATGATTTCCCTTTCCAGAAGAATGCAGATCACATTTCACAAATGCATGATAAGCAGGTTTTGTTGTCATTCTTCAGATAAGTTAAAAATGAACTTATGAGGCTTTATCTTGGTTCTTTTTTTTTATTAAATGCTGCTGCTGAAATAATTTTTAAATCAGATCACAAGAATACAGAAGATGGAAAGTACATCAATGACTTGCAAGCCTAGTTACTGGAGTGTAACTGCTTAAAACTTTAAAATACTTGTAGGCATGTGGGAGGAGTTACAACTGAATAGCACACTTAATATTATCTGTATCAATTACCTCTTTTTACAGCAGAATTTTAGGAACGTTTTTTAACACACTTGCCTATGAACAGCTTTTGAATGTAAAATGTGTACACAGTTTATAAATATTCTGTGGGTTTTTTTGCAGCTTATGAGTGGCCCATTCTTGCAGAGCCTACAGCAGTTTCCTAAGGATACAATCAATGATGAGACTGTAGAACTACTCCAACCTTACTTTAACATGGAAGACTATACACTGGAGTATGGTAAAAAGGTGTGTGGTAATGTTGCAGGACTCCTCTCTTGGACACAAGCCATGGCAATCTTTTACGGTGTTAACAGAGAAGTCTTACCACTTAAGGTAATACATCATCCCTTGCATTAAATTGTAATTTAAGTTCATTTACTTTAATAGCAGTAGGATTGAAAAAAATATATATTTAGATAACTTTGACATAATTGCCTGTAGACTTTATTGGCTAAGGATGATAAGAGCAGAAAAAACCCTCTTCTTGATTCTAGATGGAACACAGAGCAAAAAATTATCTTAGATTAAATTTTTGTGCTCTAATTTACTGTGTACAGTGAAAGCTGCTTTCAGACTTATTATTTTCAGGTTTTATTGTGTTAGAATTACTTTATAATTGCTTCAAAAAGTTGTACCAGGAGAGGATCGTCATTCCTTCTCTTTATGAAGAGTCCTGTAGACATTGGTTTGTTGCTATTTTACTTTCTTTGCTTTCACACAATAAATTGGAGACTGATACCTTGCCCTTTATGAAGAGATTCAGAGCTCATGTCAATAAAGGAGATAAGTTGCAGTAGTGGGAGCCAGAGTAAAACATTTTTAAGAGTAATTTCTACTTCAATGTGGCTGTTGTTTTTGATGTTTGTGAACATCTGAATGAAAAATTTTATCAGAGGTAAAGACCATCTAGGAACTCAAATGTAGTGATTGTACTTTTTGAATTCTAGAAAAAGGCTTTAAGCCCTACATGTAGCAGAGTTTACAAAAAAAAATAAAAAAGACAAAGAAAAAAGTAAAAGGGGAAAACACATGAATGGTGATTCCAAATATT
Source organism: Calidris pugnax (assembly GCF_001431845.1). Lineage (NCBI taxonomy): Eukaryota > Metazoa > Chordata > Aves > Charadriiformes > Scolopacidae > Calidris > Calidris pugnax. The sequence goes on along the minus strand of NW_015090922.1, from coordinate 15,401,610 downwards.
TTCCACATTTTTTGTCACTGGTAGAAGTGTTATTTACAAAAGCAACAGCAATGTATGTGGATGATTCAAAAAATAATTTAATGAATTTCCTGTGTTCAGCATAAATATCAGTTTAGGAGCAATGGGAAGACTCACTTTTAGGTTTAGGTTTTAGGACAGTGGTTTTCTAGTAGATAAAAGCTATATTAGCTGATAAAAGACCATATTGCTGCTGTTGTGATTGTTGATCGCTACGGAATGTACAAATAAAAAAGAAATAATAAAGCATAATCAAGCAAAAAGAATGAGTGATTGTTCCTCTTAGCTAATCAATATATATAGATCATAAACCTTACTTCCTTAACCGGTTTCTTTAAATGTAAATTTTTTTAAAAGAAAAGTTGACGGTATAATAGGAACCTTGAGTAGTACTACATTGTTATTTAACAAAAAAATCGTATCTGCTGTATACGTGACGTAGTTTTCAGATTAAATATTTTAATATTTATATAAATATTAAGTAGAAGTTATTTTGATGTATTATTTTCTCAGGAATATTAACTAATCAGACTAAAAATCAAGCTATAGTCAAATCTTGTATGACTACTGTTTTAATCATAGAATTATATGGGGTTGGAAGGGACCTCTGGAGATCATCTAGTCCAACCCTCCCACCAGAGTGGGTCTACCTAAAGCATGTTGCACAGGAACTTGTCCAGGCGGGTTTTGAATGTCTCCAGCGAAGGAGACTCCACCACCTCTCTGGGCAGCCTGTTCCAGTGCTCTACCACTCTCACAGTAAAGAAGTTCCTCCTCATGTTTAGGTGGAACTTCTTATACTCAAGTTTGTGCCCATTTCCTCTTGTCCTGTCACTGGGCACCACCAAGAAGAGACCAGCCCCATCCTCCTGACGCCCTCCCTTTAAGTATTTGTATGCATTAATTAGATATCCCCTAAGCCTTCTCTTCTCAAGACTAAAAAGACCCAAGTCCCTCAGCCTCTCCTCATAGAAGAGATGCTCCAGACCCTTAATCATCTTTGTGGTCCTTTGCTATACCCTCTCCAGCAGTTCCTTGTCTTTCTTGAACTGGGGAGCCCAGAGCTGGACAAAGTATTCCAGATGGGGCCTCACCAGGGCCGAGTAGAGGGGCAGGATGACCTCGCTCGACCTGCTGGCCACGCTCTTCTTGATGCACCCCAGGATGCCATTTGCCGCCTTGGCCACAAGGGCACATTGCTGGCTCATGGTCATCCTGTTGTCCACAAGAACTCCCAGGTCTTTTTCCTCAGAGCTGCTCTCCAGCAGGTCAGCCCCTAACCTGTACTGGTGCAGGGGGTTATTTCTCCCCAGGTGCAGCACCCTACACTTGCCTTTGTTAAATTTCATTAGGTTTCTCTCAGCCCAGTTCTCCAGCCTGTCCAGGTCTCTCTGTATGGTGGCACAGCCTTCTGGGGTGTCAGCCACCCCTCCTAGTTTTGTTTCATCAGCAAACTTGCTGAGGATACACTCCATCCCTTCGTCCAGGTCATTGACAAATATATTGAAGAGATCTGGGCCCAGTACTGACCCCTGGGGAACACCACTTGTTACAGACTAACAGCTGGATTCTGTGCCCCTAATCACAACCCTCTGAGCTCTAATATTTCTTCTCTTTAATATTTCTTCTCTTTGTAGGCTAACTTAGCAAAACAGGAAGGCTACCTGAAAATAGCTAATGCAGAATTAGCAAAGGCTCAGGAGGAATTAGATGAAAAGCAAGCTGAACTGGATAAAGTGCAGGCAAAGTTTGATGCAGCAATGAAGGAGAAAACGGTGAGAGTATTTTACTATTATGAAAAAATATTTGCATACAATGTTGTTACGTAATAAGGAACTGATACATGCAGTGAATGACATGGGTGAGGTTCAGGTATAAAAATAAAAGATTTAACCTATGTTTTCTCATATTTCCGTCTTTGTGTGAATAGGAACATATTAAACAATAGATGCACTTACAGTGCTCAAAAATCAGTTTTAAATAAATAAAATGGTCAAAATAAATGTAAGAGGATGAAAAAAATATATAAAATAACTCTAAAGAGTTTTGCATTCTATTACTAAATTAAGTACAACATTTTTTCAATTGTAGGACTTGCTGAATGATGCAGAAACCTGCAGAAGAAAGATGCAAGCAGCCTCTGCGCTAATAGATGGTCTGAGTGGAGAGAAAGTCAGGTGGACTCAGCAAAGTAAAGAATTTAAATATCAGATTAACAGGTATCAAATTCATCAGAGGAAAAAAAAAAACAGATGTAAAACCTGAAGAGTTAGTAAGCAATTTAGTTGTACTTCATTTTCTTCCCGGAAATCTTAATATAGTTATGCGATAATAATAACTGTCATCAAGGTTTTATTACTTTGTAGGGCTGAAGATAATATTTTCATACGATATTACTCTTAAGTTTTACCACAAAAATATTTCGGGAACACAAAGAAACTGTTGTTCTCAAAGAGCAACAGTTCTCTCTCTAAACTGTCCTCAGAACAGAACTTATGTTTCAAAAGCTGGTTGTCTAAATCAATAGAAATTGAAACTTTACATCACCTTTTAATTGTGATTGTGTTCCTTTTCTAGACTTGTGGGAGATGTACTGCTCTGCACAGCTTTTCTTTCATACTGTGGACCTTTTAATCAAATCTTCAGGAAGCTTTTGCTTAAAGATTTGTGGGAAGCAGAGATGAGAGCCCATAAAATCCCCTTTTCTGAAAACTTGAACCTGATTTCTATGTTGGTAGATCCGCCAACAGTAAGTTCTTGGTGTTTGGTGGGTTTCATTTTAATTTCAATGAACGTGTTCTGTCACTGTTAGCCAGCATTATGCTTGCTTAGAACAGAACTATAATCCCGAATATTGCTGTGCCAGTGTAGTTCTGGGGGTTCCAAATATTCTTGGCAATTTCCACAAAACATCTGAGTACTGAGAAATGTTTAGATAGATAAACAAGTTATATATTATAAACAAGTGACATATTGCACAATTGCCAGTAAGACAGTGCACTTTCAAGTATCCTATTTTGAGAACCCATCACCACAGCTACAGATCACATATCTACTAAAGCAGTGAGTTTGGCTGTTAGCTTTTGGTTCTGTCAATATTATTTGGGTCTGGTTTCAAAAACAAATTTTGTATGAAAGAGAACATTTAAAAAAGAATGCATGAAGTTTTTTCATTCAATGTGAATGTATGAGAAACCAAACCCAGGACAATGCCAGAATCTTCAAGTTTCTTTCAGTAAATATTAAGCCCCGAAAGCTCTCTTAACTTGGTTTTCTCTTAATTGATTCCAATGTTTAATGGCTATCAATTAAGCTGCCTTTTGACTTTCTTACACTTCTAAAATATTTTTTAGTCATCTAACTCTATATTTAGAAACGTACATAAAAATAAAATCCTGGAAATATTTTTCCATTTGTATTAATCACTTTCAGCAGGTTCAGATATACATACCCTTTTGTTTGATGTCCCCATTATTTCTTAGAAAATTGTAGCTGAAGGATAATTCCTACTTTTTTATTATTCAGATTAGTGAGTGGAATCTTCAAGGACTGCCTGGTGATGATCTCTCAATTCAGAATGGTATCATTGTCACTAAGGCAACTAGATACCCCCTTTTGGTAGACCCACAAACTCAAGGAAAATCATGGATTAAAAAGAAAGAAGAGGGTAATGAATTACAGGTGAGCAGTGTTTTAAGGGAATAATGTGCTGTATTACATTCTTCAAACATTGCTTTAGGGTGTGTTTGCATTTGAGTCAGTGTAAGTCATACACGTGTATCTGGGACAACTTCAACTTGTACAGAGACTGACAATGATATAGATTCATCAGCAGGGAACTTCAAAAGAGCTGTAAATCCCATTCAAGGACTTGGAAAAGATTATATAGTGATTAAATATTGGTATGAAATCTAGCAAGAAGTATGAAAGAGAAAGAGGTAGCCTTGTGTTCAAATTGGTGAGGACATTCTCTATACAGAGGGCAAAGTGGTAAGAAGTGTAGCAAAAGAGTGTAATATGAAATTATTTAGTGAGACTAAAATTGGGCGACTATTAGTAAGGTGACAGACAAAAGCAGGATAACTTACAGCTTTAAAAATGTAGGCAAAGTACTGGAACTGATACAGTCCAGAATTTAGAACCCAAGATGAAATTAACACATGAAGGTACTGCTACAAAAGTAAATTGAGGACAACCAGTTGAAACCAAACAAGACAAGTCTGTCTATCCTAATGTTACTGCTATTTTAATAGCTCTTTTATAGCTTAAGCCATAGGGTTAAATGTCTGCTCATTAAATATTATATAAAGACATGTCACTTGTAGTTTGCATCACAAGTTATTTTTTCACAAATGAAGTAGCATGCAAAAAGGAATGTGTATTTTAAACCCCTTAACCTGAATGTTGCAAAATCTCATGTGTCCTCCTGAATCTCAATAAATCTGGGGGGGTTTAGGTTCTCTAGATTTTGTAGATTTTAAGTTTTGGAGTAAAGCAAATGTGAAGTTCTTGCTTATCATTTTATCATTACTAAAGCAACTGTCAGAACCATGGAAAAGCTGAGGTTGGAGGAGATCTCTGAAGATACCTTGTCCACCCTCCTTGCTCAGAGCAGGATCTCGTGAAGCAGGTTGCCCAGGATTGTGTCCAGTCCGGTTTTGAATACTTCACCACCTCTTTGGGCAACCTGTTTTAGTGTTTAACCATTCTCACAATAGAATGTTTTTTTTTCCTTATTTTTAAATGGAATTACCTATATTTCAATTTGTGCCCATTACACCTTGTCCTGTTTCTGAGTGCCACTAAGACAACTCAGACTGAGACGACTTCATTCTCACCCACCAGATAGTTATATATGTAGGTAAATATCCTTTTGAGCCTTCTTGAGGCTAAATAATTCCAGCACTCTCAGCTTTCTTCATATGTCAACTGCTCCAGTCCCCTAATAATCTTAGTGGTCCTTTGCTGGATTCACTTCAGCATCTTGCTTATACTGGGGAACCCAAAACTAGACAGACGACTACAGTGTGTCTCCAGTACTAAGCAGAGAGGAAGGATCGCCTTCCTCAGCCTTCTGGTAATGTTTTTCCTAATGCAGTCCAGAATGCTGTTGGTCTTTGCTGCAAAGGCAGGTTGCTGGCTCATGCTCAACTTGATGTCTACCAGGACCCCAAGGTCCTTTTCTGCAAAGCTGTTTTCCAGTAGAATGGCCCTATTTCATCCCTGTAGAGAAAATCTTGAAACTAACATGAGAACTTTCTGAAAGTCAAAATCTAGGAAGCAAAACAAAATTAATGTTTTATTTATTTACTCCTGTTTTTTAATTATTTCATATATTATGAATACCATTTCGTGATATTTCAAACATCTGAGTTCATAACACTGTAACTGTAGTTCACCTGTTAGACTGAATTCATGTTCCCAGAAAGAATTTCTTAACACTTAAAAGCTAAAATTAGAAAATCTAGTCCTTGGACACAGGATAGAAAATTAAAAGTTAGGTATCTCTGATTTCAAAAATATTTGTAACATCTTCAATTCCCAATAAGCTGTACCAGTTTTACTTGGTACATTATTACTTTCATAGTGAAGTTTTGTGGATTCCATTACAGCCAATCTTTTAAATCACCTTTTTATGGTATTTTTCATTGTATACACAGGAAGTATTTTTGTTTAAATAGCTGCATGGGCAATGCTTATTAGTTCTTTCAAATGCAACTAACAAAATCAATGAAAAATTTTCGTACTGTGGTTTTCATATAAGACTTTGAAGAAATGTTTTTGTTCTTATATCAATTTATAATTTACTTTTTGAGGTAACTACCTTGAATGACAAGTATTTCCGTACACACTTAGAAGATAGTCTTTCACTGGGACGATCACTCATGATTGAAGATATAGGTGAAGAGTTGGATCCAGTCCTTGATAATATATTAGAAAAGAATTTCATGAAATCTGGAACTTCTTTTAAGGTTAGTAATCAAACAAAAAACCTGGAATAAGCAGTTAGCTTTATGGTGAATGGTATTTTACCTTCTTATTCCAAACCTCTGCTAAATCAAGTAAACTTTGCATTCAGTAGGGTAGTGTGAAGAATCAAACAACTAATAAAATATAGGAGACAAAGCCTTGGCTAAGTAGTAAGGTCATGAGTCTAAGATTTGAGTTAAAGTTACTGCCAAAGATTCCAAACTGGAACCATTTATGTTTATCCTATTGAATGCTTGTATTACTTTCTATTGATTTTAAAGCACTTTCATTTTATGCCCTTTAGCAGAATTAATAGAATTGATAAGAACTCACTCTTCCTAGTGTGGTGATTGTAGCAATTGCAGAATCTTTTATCCGGAATAGAACTGTTTTCTGATGGAACAAGACAAAAACCATGAAGTTTTATTAATAATATTAAGTATATTACCAACCTTGAAAAATCATGAGTCTTTCTGACCTTCATTAGATAAAGAAATCACTTCCAAATTTTAAAAACAAACTCTCTTGAAACATCCTGAAATAAAATGACCGCATATGCTGTATATATTTCCATATATGTTTTTCTCAAATAATCTTAATTAACTGGCTAGGATCAGAGAGAGACGATAGACCAGATTGTTGATGATAATGAAAATAAAATGATTGCTATTTTCCTGGAGTAGTTTTATTTTAAATGTCAGAGCAAAAAATATGCTTAAGGGAATGGTTTGGTACTACTCCTTCTTAAGCCAGGTATTTGAAGTAGCCTTGGAGGGTCATAGACAGTGATCGGATTTCCATGTGCACATGCAGCTTTCAAGTTAGACTGCTGATTTGGAATATCTTAACTTAGTAAAAACTTCTGTCAAAAATTCTGAATAAATTTATAGTTCCTTTAGAAAAAAAAATATTAAGATACACCCAGTCTTAATATATATAGAATTAATTTCCAATAATTTATGTTCCATTGTTGTATCCAATAATTTCTTTTTTTTCACTGAACACAAGGGAAAAATGATTTCTTCAAAGGTCAGTAGTTTCTACCATCTTCATTTGAGGTGTGATTTGAAGCACAAAACTTAAACCAAATGGTTCCGGAGCCATTAATTAGAACCCACAGCAGAAATAATCACTATATTTACCTGGAGGAGAATCCTACTTTTGTAATGTACCCTAACTGCTACCGTTGTTATTTTCATGACAAATTTGAATTGTGAAATAAATTTCCTCTCTTAGTCATTTCAAATAATGTAATATTTTTTTTTCTGGTCAATATTATTGAATCAAATAAAGCTCATTTTCCTCTGCTTAATACTATTCTAACTTACTCCACAGGTGAAAGTTGGTGATAAGGAAGTCGATATTATGAGTTCATTTAGACTATACATCACTACAAAGCTATCTAATCCTGCTTTCACACCTGAAATTAATGCAAAAACATCAATTATCGATTTTACTGTTACAATGAAAGGACTAGAGAATCAGTTACTGAGAAGAGTAATTCTTACTGAAAAACAGGTAAACCAACAGTACACACAAACCGTAATGATACTTAATTATTTATATTTTTTTAAAAATTTAATTGTTTTTAGCATGTAGGGAAAAGCGTTCTCCTGGAGAAACTGGCTGCTCATGGCTTGGATGGGCATACTCATCACTGAGTGAAAATTGGCTGGATGGCCAGGCCCAAAGAGATGTAGCAAATGGAGTTAAATCCAGTTGGCAGCCAGTCAAAAATGGTGTTCACAAGTGCTCAGTACTGGCACCCATTCTGTTTACAATCTTTATCAATGATCTGAGCGAGGAGATGGAGTGCACCCTCAGTAAGTTTGCAGATGACACCAAGTGGGATGGAAGTGTTAATCTGCTTGAGGGTAGGAAGGGTCTACAGAGGGATCTGGACAGGCTGGTCTGATGGGCCAAAGCCAGTGGTATGAGTTTTGGCAAGGCCAAGTGCTGGGTCCTGCACTTGGGTAACAATGACACCGTGCAACACTACAGGCATTGGGAAGAGCTGCTGGAGAGCTGCCTGGTGGAAAAGGACCTGGGTGTGTTGGTTGGCAGCTGGCTGAATATGAGCCAGTAGTATGCCCAGGTGGCCAATAAAGCCACCTCTTGCACCCTGGCTTGTATCAGAAATAGTATGGCCAGCACGGCTAGGGAAGTGATTGTTGCCCGGTACTCTGCACTGGGGAGGCCACACCTTGAATACTGCAGTCAATTTTGGGCCTCTCACTACAGGGACATTGAGGTGCTAGTGTCCAAGGAAAGGTAACAAAGCTGGTGAAGAGTCTAGAGCACCGGTCTTATGAGGAGTGGCTGAAGTAACTGGGGTTGGAGAAAAGCAGGTTTAGGGGAGACCTTATCTCTCTCTACAACCACCTGAAAGGAAGTTGTAGTGAGGCAGGTGGCAGTCTTTTGTCCCAAGTAACAGTAAATAGGACATCTGGCTTGTATCAGAAATAGTATGGCCAGCACGGCTAGGGAAGTGATTGTTGCCCGGTACTCTGCACTGGGGAGGCCACACCTTGAATACTGCAGTCAATTTTGGGCCTCTCACTACAGGGACATTGAGGTGCTAGTGTCCAAGGAAAGGTAACAAAGCTGGTGAAGAGTCTAGAGCACCGGTCTTATGAGGAGTGGCTGAAGTAACTGGGGTTGGAGAAAAGCAGGTTTAGGGGAGACCTTATCGCTCTCTACAACCACCTGAAAGGAAGTTGTAGTGAGGCAGGTGGCAGTCTTTTGTCCCAAGTAACAGTAAATAGGACATGAGGAAACAGCCCCAAGTTGCGCCAGGGGAAGTTTAGATTGGATATTAGAAAAAATTGCTTCACTGAAAAGGTTGTCAAGCATTGGAACAGGCTGCCCAGGGAAGTGGTTGAGTCACCAACCCTAGACATAATGAAAAGATGTGTAGATGTGATTCTTAGGCATGTTGTTTCATGAGGGAATTCGCAGTCCTAGGTTAATGGTTGGACTTCATGATCTTAAAGGTCTTTTCCAACCTAAATGATTCTATGATTCTATCAAAAAGAAATGCTCAAATGAACTTGAAAAATCAGCAACTGAATTTTGAGTATGACTCATAGTTGCAGTCCATAAAGTGTCATGACGTTTTCTTGTGTTTTAATAATAGGAACTAGAAGCAGAACGAATTGAACTCATGGAAGATGTAACTTTTAATAAGAGAAAGATGAAAGAACTGGAAGACAATCTTCTGTACAAGCTAAGTGCAACCAGAGGTTATGTATCAAAGCGTGAAAGAATCAGGATTAAGCAGACTAAGCTGATTAACATTAGAATCTTTCCATACAGAAATTGATTTATCCATCCAAGATACAGTAAGAGGTCATCCAATGGTAGAAAATTGAAGTGTGATGATTTACTGGTGTATGAGGGATTTGGTACTATAGCATACCACCATATACAACCCTAAGACACTAAGCATTTTTAACACCTAAAAATTTTTGTAAAACAAATCAATTTCTTGAGAGCTTTCTGCCCCTCAAATGAGGTAAGGTATCTGATCATGGGCCAATTCTTAACCCATTGAAAATGCAAAACAAAATGGGCTGGCTTAAATGGTGTTGAAAGTCTTTTGCAGTATATTTGGAGACTGCACATGATCAGTTACTGTCTCTTTGGTGGAAAGAGAAGGTGGTAACTTTCACCAAATCAATCAGTAAGTACTTCAGATGCAGGAATACTGTTGTGTGACCATTGCCTTTAGGACCCCACCTCTGTTTGACTTTGAGTGTACCAATCAACAAGCTTTAAAATAATTGAAGTAGTGTGTATAAATATGCATCTTATGTGCATAAGAATGGTGTGTTCTCTATTACATGGTGCAAAGTTGTTGGTGTACATACTTTCATACTGACATAGGTTGAATGCATTTGTTAAGCATGTTGAATATAAAAATAATTTTTAATGTTACATATCCTGTTTGGTCTCCATTTTAAAAGCTTTCTGCAATTCAGTAAATCATTTCCATTTGTTATAAATAATTCCTGTAATTTGACCTTTCCATTTTTACATATGTGAAGTGAAAAATTTGTTATAAAAATGTCCTAAATATCCAATATTTGACTTCTCAGGTTCACTAGTAGATGATGAATCCTTGATTGGTGTTCTGCAAACAACTAAGCAAACAGCTGCTGAAGTAGCTGAAAAGTTGTCTGTGGCAGCAGAAACTGAAGTGAAGATTAACACTGCTCAGGAGGAATACCGACCTGCTGCTACACGTGGAAGCATTCTTTATTTTCTTATTACAGAAATGAGCATGGTCAATAACATGTATCAAACTTCACTCGCTCAGTTCTTGAAGTTATTTGATCAATCCATGGCCAAGTAGGGAGACACAGATTTTTCTATTATTCAGATGTTTGTCTTTCCAACGTATTTGCTGATGCTTTATTTATTAAGATGTTTTCTTTGTGCTTTGTTTTGTAATTCAGATCTAAGAAGTCTCCTTTACCTCAGAAAAGAATCTCAAATATTATTGAGTATCTTACCTTTGAAACTTACTCATATTCTGTTAGAGGCTTGTATGAAAACCACAAATTCCTCTTTACGCTCCTCCTGACATTAAAAATTGATCTTGAGAGAGGACACGTGACAAACAGAGAGTTCCATGCACTCATTAGAGGTAGGTTTTAAAAATTGCATTACATGTAGAGCTAATTTCAACTTTTTAAACTTTTACACCATTTCAAAGTGTTATTTTTTTGGCTGCATGTTTTCTACCATGCAATTGTGTGGGAGCTGCCTCCGTCCTTATCCCTGCTGTGGTCCAGTAAAGTTAGGTACAGTTCCCATTTATCTGGTCTTTGTTCTATCCTGAGATCAAGATGATAGTTCTGCTTCTCTCCATCAATTGGTTTAATAATTGTATATTTTTGTATTATATTTGCATCCTTATTTTTATAAATGAGGTGACTTCTTGCTCCTCTGCTTCTCTACTTTGACTGACCTGAATAAAGCTATCTTCTAAGTTTCCAGAAGAATTCCACATACAGTCCAGGAGGTGCAGCAAACAGTCTTTTATCAGTTTCAGCTTGAGTTTTCTGTGACTTTTGCCAACCAGCTAACACCGACTTTTAAAGAACAATATATTTCTGTGGCCCAGTTGGCCATGTCTGCCTCGTCTATACTCTGTGAATTTGTACCTCTGCTGTAAAATGTGGTCAGGATGTAGGTCCATATAAAACCTGTTTGAATTCTACAGTGCTCAAATGAATCCTGAGGTCCCTTCCAGACTAAATTATCTTATGATCTTATGAAAAAAATACTAAGTACATAAAAGTGCAATTAGTATTCCAGTGAAAATTACATGGGCCAGAAAACATAATTTAAGAGAAATGTCAAATATATCTTGAACCTTGGAATGTCATGTGCATTTCATCAAAATGTTTTTATCTACAGGAGGTGCAGCATTGGATCTGCAGGCTTGCCCACCCAAACCTTTCCGCTGGATTCTTGACATGATGTGGCTAAACCTAGTAGAATTGAGCAAACTTCCACAGTTTGCAGACATTTTGGATCAGGTGATATCTACGAATAATCTTTCTAATGTCAATAACTGGTGTACCAATTATAATCCTGGTTCCATTTAGAATGCACGAGAGATGTAGTTTATAACAAGGTCAGAGAGAATACAGATTAAAGGCATAGAAATGAAGAGGTAGCATGAATGAGGGTGTATTAATTTGCTCTACTTTTTTTTGGTCTGCTTTATCATATTTTGCGTTATAGTCATTGAGGTAGAAAGAGAAGAGAACAGGAACAAAGAACTAATGAAAAGGGAAGCTAGTGAAAGAGAGACAGAAATAGGGAGAAAGGATAAAAAAAGTAGAGGTATTGAAAAGGCTCAGAAAGTTAATCTATGAGTGTCACTATGTTTTATGTTTTGAGTCTGATAGACTTTTACAAGTAAATTGTTTGTTGCTTGTTTTTAAATACTGATTTCCATTCCAAGGTTAATACGTTATTCAGATATGACGATCTAGCTATAAATATACTATTTATTTTATTAAGACATACATGAACTTATATGTACAAAAGCCTGTGACATGCTTATCAGTTGCTTTTTTTTCTTTGGTAAATTTATCTTTTTTTAGTGTGGTTATAACTACCTAAGTTTTCCTAAGCACTCCTTGTTAATCAGGCTGATAGCCAGGACACTATGTTCTTGCTGTGAGAGTATTTGTCAGCCAAATCCATTTTCTCACAGTGTTCAGTGCCCTGAAGAGTAGCAGAGATTTTATATAAATGTTGTACCTGGACATGGTAATGGTTGTTTCCCGACTCTGTATCAAAGCAAAATCTGGCTACATACCAGCTCGCTTTCTCCAGGTTTTGGTTTCTGGAGGAATCAAAACAGGACATTGAGTTAGGAGAAAATTGGAAGAATTCTAGTTAGGCCTTCACTCTGGGTCACAACTAGAGTTTTGGGCACCAGAACCCAAAATGCATGCCACTGCACACTTGCTAACATTATTTAAATTTAACCATAGGGTTATGAAGTGTGTATTTTCCTTTTAGTTTGTAGATTGTAATGGTTCTGTTATTGAACTTTTCTAGAATTGGTGCAAACAAAATTTTAGACCCCGAAATACTTAGGTGACCATGTTACCTCCAAAGGCTTCTTTTTTAATTAATCTTTTAGCGTGAACTTAAAATTGTCATATATTTTCTATTTGGCTCATCATATTGAATGCAAGTGTATTATTATTCATCTAGATACAAACAGAGAATGATTGAAAGAAAAAAAACCTCACAGTTCTCAGGAGGTTGCCTGTGATGTGTTTTTTCTTGCCAGTTACAATTTTTTTTCTTCTCTAGAAATTAAGTCCTTCATCCCCAGATGCCTAACTTAATTTAATAAAGATATATTTCTCTTTAAACCTTTAGATGATCCTGTTCATTTTCATATTCTTACTAATTCCAGCTGTGTTTGAGTGAAAGATGGTAAAAAGAAATATGTAATGAAAACTTAATGATTTTACTGAAGTCCCTTAGCTCAGTAACCTATCTCTGAACGTGGCTTAGCTTTGAGAAGGTACCTCCTCTGAATAGTCTCCTAACATTTTTTCAGATTGATGCCAGTTAATGTAGAACTGAGCTATTTGCTTAAAAAGTAAATTTTTTCCTCAGACTTGGATTAGAGTTGAGAAAGAGAGACATTTAGTGTTTATGATAATATCTCTGACTGAGTTGCATTATGGGAAATATATGATTGGAAGAGGTCCCTTTATGTTTGTTTCTCACTCCCCTCATAGTCCGTTCTTGGTGTGGGTTGTTCTGAAACTACTTCCATTTGAAACCAAGTCAGTCAACTGGACAGAACTCCTTGGTTTATAACAAGCATACAGAACTGTATTTCAGAACAGATGGTATCAGTGTGTTCCTTGTTCTCTTTCCAGTGACCTGAGAATATTGCAGTAGCTGACTCTTCTCAGTGCATTAAAGACTCAACTGCATAGCAATTTTTGCTATGTTCTGTCCACCAGTACCCCTTGTCCTATTAGGTCATAGGTTCTCAGAAGTGCCTAAATAATGATGGTATCTGGGATCAGATTTATTCTTTCTCAAGTCAAAAGCTTGCTAGAGTCTGTTATTTTTAATTTGTAATTCTTTGGCTGGCTGGACTGTGCTGGGACAGATTTGTCTGTTCTCTTACTACTTTGTGATCTGAAGGAATAAATTCACTACAGTATGTTTCTTTTGTAGTATGGAATCCTTTTGCTAATTATTGATTTTTCTTAAGGAGCTGCATGTATTTGGGAGGGAAATCCATGCATAACTGATTAGCTTAAGAGCCTTTATCTTAATACTAACATTTATATTTTTAATATTTTAATGGCAACTCACATGGCGGATGTCTTAAATGCTAGACACTTAATGTTACTTGTAACATATCCTAATTTAATAATACAGTCTCATTAAATTATACATTTACAAGGGGATTTTTCTACAGCTGAAATATATTTATGTGTGTTAATGTAATAAATTTAGATAGCCTGTAATGAAAAGAGATGGAAAAGTTGGTTTGATAAAGATGCTCCTGAGGAAGAAATTATACCTGATGGATATAATGATTCACTTGATACCTTTCGCAGGCTTTTACTCATCAGGTGAGTGTCTTCAGTAAATTGGTAAATGCATACATGGTTGTATCACATGTCTCAGTCTATCAGTATGCTATTATCATAATAGTGTCATTTTTATTGATTTCTGGGTGATATGAAATATTATTTAATTCATTCACATGAAATATGACTTAATTGTCTCACTTTGGAACTATCCTCTGAAGAGTCTAAAAAAATTACTTTTAGACAGTATTTTTAATTGCTTTTGTCTCATGACAAATGAGAACTGGGAACTACATTGCAGCCTTCTCCAACAAGACACTGAAAAAGAATAATTCAAATATTTTTCAATTTTTTTAAAATATAAACTATTTTAAATAACTTTAGTAAGTAATTATATAAAAAAAGAGATTTGTGAAAATGCAAAACAGGTATTTGAAAGCCCCATGTGAAAAATGTGCTATAAATTATTTTATTGCATCAGTTAAGATCTCTGAGGCAGGACTTGGGATAGAATGGAGTTTCCCAAAGCAGCATTCGGCTGCCTTATGCATGAAATCATATCTTCCTACATTTACTGTGTACTTTGAGTGCTGCAACAAATAAATCAGCAACACTACAAAAAATAACCCAGCAACATTAATTACTAGACCATGATTTGTCTTTGGAGTGGATTCAACTTGTGCAGTAAAAAAGGCCAGAATGTGGTGAAAGAAGTACTATATTGTTCTATGCTATACACCCTGAAGGGGCAGGGGGAACATCTAAGCCTTAAGCCTTTAAATAATAAACCTACAAATCAAAGATTTGCAAAGTCATATCTTTTATCTAAAAGTAGTGTGCTTGGGTTTGTTTTTTTCCCCATGGGAAAAAATCAAGACTCATCCCAAGCAAGAGTTGAGTCTGTACCGTAAAAGACTAACAGACTCAATGAAACGTCTGTAGAATTTTACTAAAGGGCAAAAACAATCTTACATTTCCCTGTTTGGGTCCTCAGATACAAAAGCTCTGTTTGAAATGAAGAATGTCCCAACTTGATAAAGTATCCAGAATAGAAAATTCCAATGCAAATAGTTTGCTTAAGCCAAAATTATAAACAACTGAAATGTCAGAGAACTGAACAGTCATAAGTCGAGGGAAGACTACTAGTACTATTATTATATCTGTAAAGACAAACCTACAAACTTATATATAAATATGTATATATATATGCATATTATGAAGCAAAAATCTATGTTTTATAAAAACAGGATTTCTAATTTAAATCTGGTCTTTGCAACAGGAAAAGGCATTGAATTTGTGTCTTCATATATTTTTTTTATTTCTAGGTCTTGGTGTCCAGACCGAACGCTTTCCCAAGCCAGGAAATACATTGCAGATTCCTTGGATGAGAAATACACAGAACCAGTCATTTTGAATTTAGAAAAAACTTGGGAGGAAAGTGACACACGAACACCTCTCATCTGTTTCTTGTCTATGGGATCTGACCCAACTATTCAGATTGATTCCTTGGCTAGGAAGCTTAAACTAGGTATGAAGTAATTATTCATTGTCATGTTTTAAGATACAGAAGGGTAATGTAAGTAATTTCAGGGATTATTTTTTTTCCTGAGAAATATTTCTTAAATTCTGTTGCAGTATTGATTATACCTGAACCATCATTTTAGAGATGAAATAATATTTTAAATCAAAGACAGTATGTTGAGGATCATTGTGTATGCAGTTGGAGAATAATGTTTTCAGGTGTTTTTTCTATAAATTGTTATCATCCTTCCCAGAGATAATATTTTTCTAAATCTTAACTATAAACTGCTATTAATTTACTCATTTTATATATATGTATATATTCTGGCCTGGTTACAATACTATTTTCTTGTTTTAACTCTTAACTGCAGGTAACACAAAAATCAGCAATCTGCTTACAAGATTACTTTTTTGTAAAAAATACTGAAAAAGATCTGTGTTTGCATATTCTGGACTTTATGGCTACATTATATGGAAATTTTGAAAAATTGTACATACAAACTGAGTTGGAAGTCGATACATGTATTCATTACATTAGTCACACTAAAATGTCCACAAGTACAATTTTACAATTATGAATTGTGCTCATTTCTGTGGCTTCATTGCCTACACTTAAAGAAAAATCTGGGTTCATATTTGAAATACTTTAGCTTACTTCATTAAAATTTGGCACAGATGCCCATTGACAATAATAGCATTATCACTTCTTATCACAGTCTTTCACTTCTACAAACTGTGTAAACGTGTTGTGAATGTATATTTTAATGTTGTTTTACAAAGTTTCCATGTTTAGAAAATGTATACATAGTAGCAGAATATGGTGGTGAAGAGATTCTACTTTCCTAAGTATAGATTTGTGCATAAAAATTTACTTAATTATGCTCTATTCACATCACTGTTTTTTTTGACTGAATTTGAATTCTTTTTCTGAAGAATGTAAGTTCATTAATCATATGTTGTCAAATATGTTGTAGAGTGTAGGACCATCTCTATGGGTCAAGGACAAGAAGTTCATGCACGAAAACTCATACAGTTATCAACACAACAGGTGGGGAAAATGCACTACAATATAAGCTGATTGTCTGTTTTATCATTCTTTTACACGTCTTTTGCATGCACTCTTTAATATTTTGCATTTTCACCTTAGTATCGGGCATATCTCAGGGTAACCATGCCTCCTTGAGTGCCTGAGCCTAAAAATGTTCCACTGTGGGATATATGTGCCAGAGTCAAAGTCAATACTTCTGCCAGCAGTAATATTGAGCTGCTTTTCAAAGGTAGCACATTACCTTTTTATCACTATATCACTATAGTTATCCAAAGGTAAAAGGACATCGTGTTCTATCCTGCAGGACTTGCAGATCCCACCTGTTTACTGAAATTCTTTTTTTTTTCCCCTCTCCACTGTGAGAGCTACCTAGAAGTTGCTTAGTTTCTACTACATAAAATGGTGAGTGCACACGTAGCTTAAAGCTGTAGATACAGAAGGGCGTGCTGACTGTTTATGCTGCCTCACATTTTCCTCACATCTGTGCCAGTGAGAGGGACTCTTGTGCACTGGCAGCTGGTTCGTTCTTTCTTGCCAATGCTTTTGGCTTGGAGTCCCAGGATATCTAAGAATTTCCAAACAGTATTTAAGATTTTTTCTCATAAATATTGTAGTGTATTTTTTTTGTGGCAGAGGATATTCTCAGACAGTAAAAACACGAAAAGTCTAAGGAGCAGCTCCAGCAAGATGGTAATCAACACCTGAAATACAATATAAAAGTTACAGTGTAAAGGTAGCACAGTCTGGTCAGCTTGACACTTCAAGGAGTTGTGGACAGTGTTGCAAAGGAAGACATACAGCCAGAGTTGCCTGTAAAGTCAAAATATTGGGAATTAGTCTTATTCCAGTATTCTGAAGGACTAGAATTTCTCTACTAATAGAGAGTAAAAGACTGCAAGAACTATCTTGATAAATTAAACACATTTTTCGTCTGACCATAACCGCCTGCTAGTCCTTACTAAACTAAGAGTACAGCACTGCTTGAAATATTCACTTGAAACCTGAACTGACCTGTGTTCAGTGAAAGGTTTGATTGGTACCATATTACCAATTTTTTAACCAGCATATGCTTTCATACCTACAGTGGGAGTATTCATCAAAAGTTAGATAAAAAGTTAAAGATGGATTCATTATGAGATTTAAAACTTAACTCCTCACAATATATGTCATCCATTAGATTTCCTGGGTCTCTGTCCTCACCCATGAGAGTTCTGGAAAGACAAATAGTGAAAATGAGATCACAACACAGAACACGCTTGAAGAACAAATGTACTTTTTAGACTGTTGCAGATTCATTATCATGATTATTTCAGATTTCCATCTGAACTTAAGCAGTTCTTTTGTCACTTTATTGTCCAATGTTTGACCACAATGAGTTGAGGAAATGCTTTCTTTAGACTTCTACAAAGTCCTGTCCTCTTAATGTGATAGACTGAAGTGCTTCAGAGCCTTTCCAGGACTTCCTGTCTTTCATGTAAAAAAAACCAAAAGGTCACGCAGAATCAGTTCTGGGAATTCCACTTGTATTGCCTGCTATCTGTGAGGTATCTTCATTTGAGAAAATAGAAATAAAAATCTCTTACCACGTGATATTTATTCATTTGACCGTAGTACAGTCTGCTTCATATTTCTCTTTTATGGACAAATATAATGCTTGCATATGGGCTTTACTGCACACTCGCTAGACATATACCTTGGATAATAAAAGGTTCTCTAGCTAATGCAGCCTTCATTATGAAAGTTCTCTATATTGTATCCCAGTAATCTCTTAAATCCTACCAAATATTGTGACACTAGTCCTGGAATATAGGCGTACCACTTTGGAAAAAGATAAAAAAGAAATCTTTCTATAGAAGATGGCATTTCTAATGATGTGCAAATGCACACATACATCTCTCATATTTCTTTGTGTTCATATGTCTAGAATAGCCATAATGAACTTCCAGTTTATTGGAATGATGAAAACTGGGGCATCCCTGCCTTTGTCCTCAATAAAAAGCACAAGGATATTCAAAACAGCACTCCAGGAGGTGGTGTGCACATTTTACAGAAGAAAAGGATATGTGAATATCATATTTTTAAGAACAAAACAATTAGTGAATATGAAGACAAATATCTGGGGTTTTTTCCTACCTCTGGCCAAGAGTATATAATATGATTAAAACTGGTGTGCTGTGTTTCAGGTAAATAATTTTTTAAAAATGAGCTTGATTCATTTGGAAATGTGACAAATTGATTAAAAATCTTCCTAAAAACAGTGGTTCACCAGAAAAGGAAAAAACCCCATTCATTTAATCTTTCCTTTTTTTTTAATAGCCATCAGTTCACCATAAATATTTCTATTATATTTTGTCACCAAATGTTATTTATTTCCTTTTAAATGAACTAAAACAAAATTGCCAAAATGAAATTACAGGCTGTAATGAAATACACACATCACTGTTTAGAACTGATTAAATAATGCCCCATTTTAATATCAGACTTCTGATTCATCAGGCTTTGAAAGTGATGCTATAAAAGCTGATTGAATTTAAATTAAAATTTAAATTAAGTTCAGAGAGATAATAATCAAAATAGAGCTTTCAGGCAACTTGAGAGCTGAATAAGATCTAAATTAATATGCAGAGGTTGAATTTCTTATATATATGCATTTATTGCAGATAAACTAATTGCAATTGAAAAGTTTTAGAGCCTTGTTACCACCTTTTTACACTTACTTTAGATTATTAACAGATAAGATTTAAAAAAAAAAGATTTATTCCTTAGATTTCAGCTTTTCCTCTCATATTCTTTTGGATCTGATCGCAGGATTGCTTAAAACTGGTGTTTTGCTCGTAGAGGACAAGTATTACTTCTTTTTGCCACTAGGTAGCACTGCTACGCTACTTAGAATATTGGCTCTGGTTATATTTTCATCGTGAACAATAGGATGTGGAAATAACTTTTGCACTAACAGTTCCTATTTGCTTTAACTGTGCCAGTACAAAATCAAATGATAATACATATTCAGGAATGGACCAAAAGTCAAAAAACTCAAACAAAAATAATAACACACACAAAAAACCCACCCACCAAAAAAACCAGACATGCAAGACCAAATTTGATTCTAATATAGACATTTGGTTTTAGCATTATGAATAACTTATTCTAATTTTTATATGGTAATAGCGAATATTCTTATTTAGGGAGGCTGGGTGTTACTTCAGAATTGTCATCTTGGACTGGATTTTATGGATGAACTACTGGAGACACTTCTTACTGCCGAGATACAGGATAAGACATTTCGAGTTTGGATAACTACTGAACCACATCCTAAATTCCCAATCACACTGCTACAGGTTTGTTCAAATGTTTCATTCAGGTACTTCATGCTATCAAAATTATTCAGGTTAAGTATATAAATAGAAATGAAAGAAATGGTGGGAAGGGACACAAAGTCCAAGAAAAAATGAGCTTACCTTACAATGCAATATCACTTTAAACAGGAGAGTTTAATCATGGAACATGGAAGTTATTGAAGATGCATTATGTATGTGTGAGTTCACACTAATTTTGTATACAGAAACACTTGAATCAATTCTGTCAGGCTTTAGCTGTATCTCTTTTTGCTCAACCAGATGCCTTTGTGAACAGAGTAATGCCTGCAGTTGTTCTTAGACTCTTTCAGATTTCCCTATCTGAAATAAAGGATAAAGGGGACAGAACACACATGGGCAGCGCATGTCAAAGAACATCATCTACCCAGAAGTTACGTGTTTTTCTTTGGATAAACTATGAATGGTTGCTTTGTAAATCACAGAATCATAGAATGGTTTAAGTTGGAAGGGACCTTAAGGATCATCTAGTTCCAAGCCCCCTGCCATGGGCAGATCTCAAGGAGACATTTTTCATTAATACCATGAAAATTGCTTAAACTTTTACACAGTGCATTTATGTCACTTATTCCTAGGACTCTCTCAGCTGGCCGTAATGCAAGTTAATATCTCGTATAATAGCTGTGTGTTGACACTTCTGTATTCATAGACCCCATTCCTCTTAAAAGCAGTGGGAGTCTCCTTAGTGGTTCTCATTCTCTCTAAATAAAAATAGATAACATTCCTGATATCTAGGATGTGAAGGGGGAGAAGGGTTACTTTCATGAATGAATCTAGGAGACAACCTTCAGTAAGAAATATATGTCAACATGGGAAAAGGAAGTGTATAGAAAGCTATCTGTATGGACCTACATTCTCTTGTATTCTCTCAACAGAGAATAAAATCATCCTGTATCTTCTTTCACATGTGATTTCCCAATCTATAGAATCATGTTACCTGTTAATATATCCAGGGATTCCAGAAAATGAAAAATCAACAATCCAAAGGTCACCTCTTTCTCAGAAGAAAGGAGAGAATAATTTGGGGTTTCTATACAGAACATTCATCAAAAACTGAACAACATAAACTTTGAAATGTGGAAATATTGGTTAGCAAGTGTTCCCATTCAGTCCAACACTTTACTGTGTTCATGTGCAGACAGGTCCTTGTAGTAGTATTCCTTAAAAATAACTGAAGTCATTTACCACAAATATGGAGATAGTAAAACTGCCAGGTGAAGCACATATTCATGAGTATCTTCCATTAAGTGTCCCTCAGAAGTAGAAACAGTTCAGCACCATGCTTGCATTCAGCCTGTGGACAGCCTTTCAATGCATGCTGCCATGTTACCCAAGCCAGCCAGACAAGTACTTACTGTTGGAGCAGAAAAATACTTTTTTAATTTGGGTTCCCTCAACATTTGAAAGTCTCAAGGAACACAGATTCTGATAAGGCCAGTCTGTGTCTATTAGATTCAAGTGTGCCCGTGAACACTACCCAGAACTGGAATGCGATAGTCCATAGGGGTAAGTTACAACATTCTCTGCTGTGAAAGCCTGTGCTAACTAGCACTCTTTCAAATAATTTGTAGGTGTAGTCTGGCAATTAAAATTTCATAGAAACTATTCCTATTAGGCAGTTCACATGAAAGTAAGGGGTTGTATTCTAAGGTGCTGTGGCAGTTTACTACAAGAAATGTGGCCTCCATGCCTGCTGACTGTAGTACACAGGAACATTTTCAGGTGAATCTAATTTACTGCTGCAGACATAGCCACAGAGACCAGAGTAGCCACTGTGAACACAATGATCTGATTTACTGTGAAGTCCTGGGACCAGAAATACAACAGAGTTCTTCTCATCTACTCTGGATAGTTCTATCATTCGGTTGTTGAATTAGAGGTACGGAACTATATGATGCCTTCTGAAGAGCATAGCAATTGCTTCTGGGTTGTTCATGAAAATTCTTAGATCCATGGACAAGTGCCAGTGATGGTTCTGACCACCATAAACTGAAGGTCTGTGGCCAAAGTATTAAAGTAATGTATATTACAGTTTTGTGCTTAATCAAATATGTACTAATTTTGTGCAATTTATAGTGAAACTATGTATCAAATTTGTATCTACAATGCTTGAACTATTTGCAATATTTGTTTATAACTAATAGTTGTGATATTTTTGTATGTTGTTGGTTTTTTTCAGTAAACAAATCAAATTCCTTTATCTTTTTCACATGACAGATTGCTATAAAGTTCACAAATGAACCTCCCCAAGGTGCACGTGCCAGTTTGAAAAGAACATTTTCTGGAATTAATCAAGATGTATTAGATTTTAGCAATATGCCTATGTGGAAACCTTTGCTTTACGCTGTAGCTTTCCTGCATTCTACTGTTCAGGTATATCTTATAGGGTTTGCAAATAGTGTTATAATATATGGAGTCACTTTAACAGAGGTTCCTGAAAATGCACATTCTTATTATAGCACTATGTTTCACGCTGAAGCTTTAATTTCTATAATATATATTGAAAGGTTCTTTATTCTCTTAATTGTTTTATAAATTTTGCACAGTTTTCATACTATGGGCATTTAGAATGAGGATTTTCTCATCTAATTTTAGCTGTCCAAAAGTTGGTCATTCAGTGTAAGGGGAAAAGTTCTCTCTGTAGTCAACAGAAATGGATAAGCACATGAAAAAAGAAAATCAGTTTATATGTCTTAGCTGTCTCTCTGTAGAAGAGTTAATAATTTTATTGGACATACATATATATATATATATATATATCACTCTGTCCTTTGATTTTAAAGGCAATCCAGATGCCTAGGTTAGAGTAGCTGTTCACTTTCTAGATGGCTAAAATTAAATACAATGCTATCATTTAGTGTCTTGTTTCTATCATATTCTTGTCTGTGTACTTTAAAGATATGTAAGTTTTGAGTTCGCAATAAATACCAATGTTTTGAGCTCTCTAAACATACCCTCTTTTCCGCAAGGATCTCGCTATTTAAGCCTTATGCTTTATTGAGTTGGTCATATTTTCAGTGTAGCAAAGATGGTGGAAGAAAAAGACAGTTTATTGAGGTCCCTACTAAGATGCAGTATTCTGCATTGTGTTCCTCTTTCTACATTTTTGTAAACAGTGAGAAAGTTGTTCTGTGCACTGCCTTAGGATTATAATGCTCTTGTGGAACTAAAAGACCTAAGCTTATTCAACCATCAGTACTTTTAAAAAATATTATTGCTATTCGTTTGCTCAGAAAATTTATTTATGGGTTGCCAATCAGCAAGAAATATATACATTGCCCTGCCTTTAAACTGACCAATTCATAATATCCTTTGGTGACAAGATTGCTATGATAAATATAGTTTAAGAAGTAATTCAGAGAATTTGACAGAAAATCATTATACCTTTCTGCAGGGTATTATTGGTTAACACAGTCTCATCTGCTTATAAACAATACTGGATTTTGAAGAAAAAAAAAACACAGTTTTTTTTTTATTCCTAGTTCTCTTTAGCTAAGGTACCTAAATGTTACTTAACTAGATATCAAAGACTCTCAGTCGTTGTTGACCAGATAATTTTAATTGTAATAAATATATTATCACTTTGTTAATTTTAGAATGTCAGCATTGTACTGTTTATTCATATAATAAATGTCAGCACTATGCAGCAATTTAATTCTTAACTTCTTGGATTAATTTATTCTATGTTCTAAACAAAATCATTAAGTGATGTAACTGATGTGGTTAAAATAAAGTTGTGAGAAATCCAATAATGTTGGATGTTTAAGATGTCTGGGCTGCAGATTATATTCTCTTACTTTTATATTTAACTATTTTTCTGTTCCTGCAAGTGTTCTAATTTTATTTTCAGATATGTATGCAGTAATAAATTTGAATAATGTAGTGGTGGCAGCCTTCTAATAAAGTTGTGAATTTTGAAAAACATATATTAAAACAATACAGTGAAATACTAAGACAAAAGGGGCAACCTAGAAGCCTTTGTATAACAGCACCAGTACAGGAGATTGAAAAACTGAAATATCATTAGTAGACTGTAGATGTAGAAAAAAATGAAAACCTGTAGGACTCGGAATTCTTGAGCATGCTAAAAATGTAGAGATATGGTAATTTTTAAAATTAATATAAAAATCTGATCATCCACACAGACATGACACATTTCAAACCTATGACTGATACACTGATTAGTAAAGATAGTAATAAATGGTTCTGTTGCTTTTTCTATAAGTATTTATCCTTCGTGGGATAATGTAAGAAACATAATAAGAAACTTTGTTTTATACTGATGTATATGATGCACACAGCTGTTTCCTAGGCTAGCTTTCTTCTTCAGTTCAATTCTTTACTCCACTGTTACTATTATTGAACTTATTATATGTTGTTTCATAAACGTATTTTGTTTTAATTGTGTTCCTAAGGAGCGACGCAAGTTTGGGCCTTTGGGTTGGAATATTCCCTATGAATTTAACTCATCAGACTTCACAGCCAGTGTTCAGTTTATACAAAATCACCTAGATGAATGTGACGTCGGGAAGGTGAATACTAAAATTTGCATACAGTATATTTAATTGTTTTGTACAGCATTTGTAATTGCTTTTTTTTTCCCCATGTTATTATTTATAATAGTTTATTCATTGCTATTCTTTCAGTACGGCTTCTAATGATCAAGGTTTCTGTTTCTCTGTAAGACAGCGAAGCTGGAATAGTTTGTGTGCTTTCATGCCTATGAAAATATGTAATAGTTAAAAACTTCAGAATTTTACATCTTTTTTTTCAGTACCATGTCTAAAATAGTAACGAGTCTATACAATATCTGTTTTGAAAAGGGAGCCCAAATATTTACAGAGTTTAAAAGACCCAAACAAACTTCTCTATGGCTGCCATTTGGTCTCCTACTATTTGTCAGGGAATAATGAATTAGAATAGCCATTCCTTGCAAAGCAGCACTTAGTCAATAGAGAAAGATGAGAAACTAGAGGAAGTGGGGCAAAAATAAAGAAGAGAGCCAGTAGCAGCTGAGAGTGATTTGAGGTCACAGAAGAAATAATGAGATATAGTTCTAATAGCAGGACCAAACAAAAGTCTACTATAAAATTATAGAGCTGAGCTCAGAAAATACATTAGCAATCAAGTATTTTATTTTTACTTGCAATAATGATCTTTTCAGCTTACATTTCAGAACCTTATGAGCTTCAGGGTATATCAACATTACAGGCTGGGTACCTTCTTCTTACATGTTATAACTACAGTCTTATTCACTTTACTTGCATCCAGGGGATATCATGGACCACAGTACGTTACATGATTGGAGAAGTACAATATGGAGGCCGAGTCACAGATGACTTTGATAAGCGTCTTCTTAATTGCTTTGCAAGGGTGAGAGACCTTGAAAATACAGTTATTTGTCATTTTTATTGGCAGCTGCAATACAGAAATCAGAAGACCTTCTTTCTGCTGAATATGCACTTCACCAGTTTATAAGACTCTTCAGAGTAAAATGAATTTTTCAAAACATCATTCTTTGGCAGTGAGGTTCTTCCCATAGGTTTCTTTTAGTGAGGAGCAGAAACTATTAAAAAGACTTAGCTGGAATCCAAACTTACAGCATGATTTACTCATGTATTCAAGTAAAATTAGATGTAGTAACTAAAACAAACCCCCTAGTTCTCCAAGGAAAGTCAGATTATAAAAATAAAAGCCTTCTGACTAGAAAATTCATTGTGGTTTTTTTTCCCCTGGATTTTTCACAGGTTTGGTTTAATGAAAAGATGCTTGACAGCAATTTCTGTTTTCACACTGGATATAAAATTCCAGAGTGCAAAACTGTGGAAGAGTATTTTGAATACATCCAGTCACTCCCTGCCATAGACAGCCCAAAGGTCTTTGGTCTCCATCCTAATGCTGATATTACGTAAGTAGGTCTCATATTTGAAAACAAATACTTTTTCTTTTAGTATTTAGAAACAAATCCCTATGAAATGCTTAAGTAAAGTATATTTTTCATAAGAGATCTAGCATTCATGTGAATTTCACTATTGAAGTGGAAAATTGATGGGTATGTACATAATTATGAATGCAGTATCTTCAGCTACATTTATTTTTGCATTTAATGATTTTTTCAAAACATTATTCTTCGGCAGTGAGGTTTCCATAGGGTTCTCTTTAGTGAGGAGCATATAACGTTAGAAAGAATTTGGTGATTCTGTGATTTTACATGTTCTTTTAAAGCAGTCAGAATTCTTATTACTTACTCCTCAGGGTTTTAGAAATGTTTTTAAGATTTGGAAGCATTATAAAACTTTTATATGAACACCTGATACAAGATTCTATACAGGTCAACTAGAGAAAGTTTCTAATGCTTGCTTTCTGTTCCAAGTAGCATATCATTATTTTGTGCATATTTGTTAAATGATTATCGGTATTGTCTTTCAGTTTACAGCATGCCTTTGGATGTAACTACAATCTTTTGTTGTCCATTGTGTGCCATTCCCATTATTCAAAGGGGGTTTTCTATCTCACCAAATACTAACTATATTTAAAATGTTGCATTTGACTTAATGCACGTTTTCATTACAAATAATGTGTGCAGCAGCTTGGCTTTTATTTCCTTCTAATGTTAAATGCCCTTTGAAAGGATATGAATCATCATAATTTTTTTTTCACTGAAGTTCTTAATAATTCTGCCACGAATTATCACATTTTCATTGTGTCCACATTCATTGTTTCTTAACACATCATCTTGTATTTTTAAACAAAAAAAATCTTATCTAAATGCCCAATTGCTGTGAAAACCTAGTATCTTCTTACACTTTTGGACAAAAAAAAGTTTCCCACAATTTTTCAGTCTCAAATTTGAGAGGCTGATGCCATATCAAAAGCCTGGTATTCTAAGCATGTTGTGAGAACAGTACACAGTTTTATTGACAACTCTGCGTAGCACCTACCATTTTAAATATGTACTTCTGAAGAAAAGAATCTGAGTAGATTCTGTTTCAAGTTATTCTCTGATAACTTGCAAGACCTCCCTGCCAGAACTGATTAAAGAAGAGCCAAGATTTAACAGAGAACTAAACAAAATCCTGAAGAGATACGTGGTTTGGATCCAAAAGTGGGCTTGTAGGGAGGGCTAATTTTGAAAAAGAAACTTGAGACTAACAGTGTTGGGAGAGCTTTGGTGAGTAGGAGCAACTCTTTCATGTCTCTGTAGTACTGTTTTTCTTCCAGTTGATACATCAGCATATTCCTGCTACTTTAGTCTTTTTTCTGGAGATTTTGCATTATAGGTATTTCTTTAGTTTTTGGGGAAAATGTTCGACAGCTTCATGCTTTTTTCTATGTCTTATAGTCTGCTATAGGAAGCTACGCACGTGTACTGTCAGTCTGAATTTCATCTTTGACAGACAGAGCAAATGAATTAGCATTCCGTACAATCCCATAAAAATTAGCATTCCGTACAATCCCATAAAAAAGTTGCATTCAAATTCTCCTTAAAATATCCTATCAAGTTGTCTCAGAGTATGCAGAAGGAAAAATGCTAGAATTGGAACCCTGAGACAGCCGGGCCCTCTCCATGTCACCAAGAACAAGCCCACTGGTTTAGTGGGACAGTTTTCCTATTCAGCCAAAAGCTTGATTCCATTGATTCCAACTTTAAAACTTCACTAGATGTCAATGCTTTTATCCACTTGGGATTAACATGTGAAGTCATTGCAACTGATTTTAACTTGCTGTGTGAACCAAAGGCAACACAGTTAACCTGAGCAGGCAAAGAGCATTCTGACAATCTTCTGTTAAAACCCTTTCTCCAGTTGGTTCCATACTGAAGTCTTAAATCTAACTGAATTTTTGCAAAGTTACTGCAAGCTGTTATTAACCAGCTGAAGTCAGAGCAGAATCTCCCATTGTTCCTTGTTATATGTGAGGTTTTGAATACCACATTACTGTTTGCTACACGAAGCTGAGATTTCCTTAAAACTGCACTTGTTCTTGTTTTAACTTCCAGTACAGAGAACTCCTGATGGCAGAGACACCAGCTCTCAAACTATGATAAGTTGTTGAATCCAAACTTGCTCCTCTTTAGAACTTCACGTGTTCTATCCCATGGCACAATCCTTAGTTTCATTTCTTATATAATTAATAGAAGAAGATGGGTGCCATATGAAGGTCAAAAAGTAAAACTGACATGCAAAATTATGCTTTGAGTCAGTATAAATTTATGTTCTGAGTCAGACTCAGGCTGTATGTTCCTCATGTGGCTGATTCCATAAGGTAAAAGTAGGCAATGCCAGCACTGCAGTACCGACACATACAGTGTTATGTTTTCTTTCTTACTGCCTCTTGTAGCTCTGTGCCACTAGATAGCATTATAATAAAAGTGCTCCTATAATTCTGCTTGTGTTGAGCTGACTGGATGTGGTCTACTATCTTTTACCATCAAATGCCACATGAATTTAATTCATTTTTTTTGTATTGACTCAGAACGTAAATTTAGATTAGCGCTGCCCATGCTGTACTATGAAGTAGAAGGTTTTAATCTCCAACGTTGTAAATCTAGCAGCTTTTATCATTAATCCTGAAATACCACAAGGCAGAATGAATTTACTATTTAATAAAGGGGCAGCTTGCAGAGTTATGCTTCCACCTTTTCCTTCTTCTGCATTCCACTTTTAAAAAGTAACAAAGTGTGGGAAATATTCTTCCTTGTTACAAAACTTCTGTTGCTTCTTCCCAGCACAACAGCTGTTTAGATGTTCAGGCACATGCCGTTTTCTCCCCTTTCCTTAGAATTCCTAAAAATCATATAAAAGGTTTTACTGCCACATCACATTCTCAAAGGTTGAGAAGCAGCCTGCAGAACTCTTTCTTCCTATTAGCCCTGAATTAGAAAAACACCAAGTGTATAACAGGGTCTGTAGAAAGAAGTTCATATTCTTTACAGCCATGGAAAACCACTGACATTGTGTTCAGCTTAGTGCAGGAGGCAAAGGAAAACAATTCCTTTTGGGAGTTTTGATTTAACCTGGTGATGCAGTATGGTGTGTTTTTCTCAACTTTCAAGTTGTATGTTCTACAAAACGTGCATTTAACTATTAAAAAAATCCTTTGTAATTTCTAACGTATTTCTTATCCTCTTAGATACCAAAGTAATACAGCAGCTGATGTTCTAGATACTATTACCAACATTCAGCCTAAAGAAAGTGGTGCAGGAGCTGGAGAAACTCGTGAAGCAATTGTTTATCGTTTAGCAGAAGACATGCTAGAGAAACTTCCTCCAGATTACATACCCCATGAGGCAAGCTAATCTCAGTTGTTCTCTTACTGTTTTCTCTTTGTTGAGTTCTTATGTAAGACATTCCAAAAAAGAAACTCTGAACTGTTAAGAAAGATTATGTATACCTAGTAGCAGATTCAAGCAAGGAACCAACAACTTTATCACTATCAGCATGAATTGATATGAGGCTTTTTTATTTAAAATCAAGACATTTAACAATTGATCATTGAGATAAATCATGGAAACTATGCTTGGACTTCCAAAGCTGCATGTGAACACACAGAATAAAAATCAGTCCTGACTTTTTGTGACAGCAGCCTCCTGACCCTTCTGGGTGGAGTCATATTCTAGCAAAATCATGAATAATTGGGTAGTATCAGACAAAATAAAAATAAATAAAAACTGCACCAGTTTTTATGGGGATAAGTGTTAACTGAATAATGTGAAGTAGAAGTCTTTTATTTACTTTTCTGAACACAAGAAAGTTAAGAAGACAACAGTATTTCAGCATTTCAGATTTAACTAAATTCTTTCATCTGTGCTCCTGTATTTTAGGTAAAAGCTCGTTTCATTAAAATGGGACACCTTAACTCTATGAATATTTTTCTTCGGCAAGAAATTGACCGAATGCAAAAGTTGATCACAATAGTCCGCAACAGTTTGAATGATCTTAAATTAGCCATAGAAGGAACTATTGTTATGAGTGAGGCAAGTAAAAGCATAATTACTGCATATGGAATACTCTATTTTAAATTATTACCTTGATTGCTTTAGTTCTTATACTGTAATTTCATTCCTTCAGAATTTGAGAGATGCACTTGATAATATCTATGATGCTCGAATTCCTCAAGTATGGAGAAGAGTATCTTGGGATTCTACAACACTTGGCTTCTGGTTTACTGAACTTTTGGAAAGAAATAATCAATTCTCTACTTGGATATATGAAGGAAGACCAAAAACGTTTTGGATAACCGGATTCTTTAATCCACAAGGTAAGGGTACTGAAAGGACTTGAGTTATAATGTATTTAATCATAATTTAATAGCTTTTACTACATATTTAATTTAATATTACACCTAGAAAAAATGTTTTCGTCACTGTCAGAAAATGTCATAGAAGCCAAGATGATAAGTGGATTGAAAAAAGAGATTAGATAAAGTCATGGGAAACAGGTCCAATGGTAGCAATAAACATGACTGTCCAAACTTAACCTTCGAGTTTGGAGGTCCCTAAACTCCAGATTGCCAGAATCTGGAAGAACATAGAAGGGAAAGGATTTATGTGCCATTTTGCCTGTTGTAATATTATTTCACTAAGCATCTGCCTTTGTCTAGTGTCGGAGACAGGATGCTTGTACAGATGGTCTTTTAGTCTGACCCATAAACACATTTTTTATATTAAAAGAAGGAAAATATGTAGTTAACAAATAAAATGCTTTATCTTGTTGACATATTGTAGCATGATATGATACAGCTTCTAAAGAAAATATACTTAATGATAATGACACAGCTTTTAAAGAAAATCTGCTTTTCCTGTGCTTTCAAACTGTTTAACTTGTTCCAAACTGTAAGTTGTACATATGGGAGAGCTTTAATCTAGAGCAATACATTATTTATATGTTGTACAGTAGTAACAGAAATAATGTTTTTACAGTAAGAGCAACAATTCACTGGATCAGCTTTCCCAGGGACACAGTAGAGTCCTCATTGCTGGAAGTTTTTGAGATGCAATTGGACAGGGTACTAGATAATCTCATCTAAACTCTCTTTCCCACAAAAGGTTGGATCAGGTGATCTTTCAAGGTCCCTTCCAACCTGGGCTGTTCTATGATCCTATGAACATGTAATTATACTAGAATTTATAGCAGTTATCTGTCTTTCAGAGAGAATCATCAAACTGTAGATCTCATGGTGTTTCAATTTCACACATTATTTAATGAACAGTTTGTCTAAATTAATCAAAAATATATTGCAAAGTACAATAAACATTATCCATCATTACCTGTTATAGCTTGATATATTGATCATTTTATAGGAAAGATGAAGAAAAACAAATTGTGACCATCTTCATGAGTAACAAAACTTGTTACCTTATTAGATGCATGTTCATGGAAGAAGCTCATTTTACATTTCTCATGAGAAACTTCTCCCATTTAACAGCTATGAGATGGTGTTTTTCATTAGAATTAACCTCTGAAATGCTTGAGTATTTTATGAGTTACCTTCACTTTATGATGCTTCTATTCTCACTGGACTTTCTATGACCAGGACTGTAAAAAGTACTTATATCCAAGTCCTTTTTGGAGTCACTCTCAGAAGCAGTTGAGGTGCCTGGAGCACATCCAAATTATCATTAAAAGATGGTATTGAGATGCCAGTCAAAACATTATTCCATTTGTATCAAAAATGGCACAGCTTGTAAGCACACTAATCTCTGGTGATTCAAGAGCAGTACACACTGAGGTGCAAAAGGAGATAATGGACCAGGTCCTTTTGACCAAAGAAAATATTTAGCGTAATAGCAAACAAACATGGGATATAGATGGCCTTGGACTTGATGATTCCTTCAACCTCTGTGTTCCAAAAAAATAGTCCTGTAGATGGAGAAAGAAGTCTGCTCAACACAAAAGGTGTGCTATGGCTAGGGGTGAGGTAAGTATAGTTACTGTATTCCTAATGCTCACCAGGAAATTTTGAGTAAATGATATCATACAGTAAAGTTTAAAAATTGACTGGTGTGAGGCAAATCAGAAATTGGACTACAAGGTGCTGCCGTTGCAGGCAAATCTAGACTGATTGCACTAATGAATCAAGCTCTAAATCTAGCATAGCATTGGAAAATACATTATAATGTTAAAACATGGGGAATGTATTTTATCGGTTTAGTGGGAAAATCTATTTGTAGTACTATAAAGTAACACCAATAATTGCATTTAAACCTGTTGTGATTTTTTTAGCAATTATCAGTGTTTGTCTCCTATAAATTCTCATTATTTAGGGGGAAAGTATGTTCGTGGTGGTGTGATATTCCATTCAGCAGACATGACACTTGGAATGAACATGCTTATGAAAAAACAAATATCATATAGAATCACAGAATCTATAATTTAATTTCATCTATAATATAATAGAATTATTTTTAGCGAGATTTAGAAGTGTAGATCAGATTGTTTTATTTTTATCAGAATGTATGGTGTTTGAGAAATGAATGCATGTTCATTTCAAGTACTTCATTAATTGCATTTACAGCACATATGAATATTTTAGCTGTGACAAATAGCTTCTAATTGGCTTTGTCCTAATTAGTGTGTTAAACCACTTCTTAAATTTTGAAATGCTGTCTGCTACTGCATGCCCATGTACTTTCATGATTTTCCCCCTGGCTTGTCAGTATTTCAGTCAGTGACTTCACCTCCTTGAAGATACTTGACAGTGCACAAAACGCTAGTCATCTTTTCCTTTATGTCCTATCAAGAAGGAACCGATGCCATTTCATCTCTCAGTCTTTATAGTAATCACTCTTAAGTATGCAGTTCTCTATTGTTAACTTTTCTCTTTTGCCCTCAATCTCATTCTGAAAACTCTAAGTAGTTCTTCATCTGGTGGCATAAAATAGCAGCTATTGGGTTTTTTTGGTGAGTGTATTGTCATCTTCTGAGACGTTTACACAGAAACAACGAGCTATTTGCTACAAATGTTTCATTTTTGTAGCTTTCTCCTTATAATGCATCCAAACCTCTGCTGCCCAGTTTGCCATCTTGTGCTTATGCTATTTAGCCCTTTACCTCTCAAACCTTTTTTATTGCAAACCTCTGCAAAGTCTGTCCAAAACAATACTCAGAAAATCACCTAACTCATTGCTTCATTGTGTCATCCTCTACCTTCATTTCTGTCTAGGACTCCCTTTTCTTCACTAACAAAACATGCATTTTTCATCCTTCACAGGCACTGCCTTGTCTAGATTCCCCACATTCATATAATTATTTTTATTATCACATCCAGACACATGCTTTCCATTGGTGACATTTTATTTTTCTACTTCTTTCACTTAAAATGAAAATTGTCTTTTTTCTGAGTTGCCTTTACATACATATCAGCTCACATAATTGATATCTTGTCTGCCTTCAAATTCCTTTATGAAATACAAATCTACCACAGATCGCATAGTTAATTGTTTTGACAATTTCTAAATCAATATCCTGAGCAAACATTTGCTAACTGAATAATTCACTATACTAAAAAAAAGTATATTATTTAATGGGCCATTTAAAAATATTTTCCCTGTGTATTGCATTCTATACCACTTTTTAAATTTGTTTCTATTTTAGCCTATGTAGCAAAGTTTGCTATCATTTGTCAAGGTGCTCATTTTCAATAGAACTCTGTCTATAACATTCAGCCCAGAACCATGATGATAACAGAGCAAGGTTTGTGGGGTTTTTGTCATGGGAGATATATACTAAATCTGTGGCTTAATTTCTTAAGGATTTCTGACAGCAGTGAGACAAGAAGCAACTCGAGCACATAAAGGCTGGGCTTTAGATACAGTTACAATACATAACGAAGTGCTAAAGCAAAACAAAGAAGAAATTACAGCACCTCCTTCTGTATGTATGACATGCAAAGATGTTTCAGTATTAATTTTGGTATTTAATTTATATTATGTGTCATTCAGTCATTTTGGATTGTTAGGGGAAAAAGCTACTATTGTCTTCACCTCTGTTTTTGCTCAGGAAGACAAATAGCAATAAGCATGAAGATTTTATTTTTTTTTTTATTTTGCAGTTGCAAAAATATTTTATTAAAAGAACCATTTCATTGTACCAACTCTTGATTTTTGGAATTTATAGTAAACTGTAGATGAAATTGTGTAGTATATGGACTTTATTAAACACTTTTATTGCCATTGATTTCAGTAGCATTATCTTCTGAAAAAGGATGATATTATAGTTTAAATAGTTTGAAAAGATTCAATGTCAGATATTTTTTATTGTATTACATATATTCCTTTTAATGGTTTAAGCCAATTACTCATTTACAAAACAGATGCTTTATTTTGTGTGATGTATCTGCTTACTCTCCCCGCAGGAAGGAGTATATATCTATGGGCTGTACTTGGAAGGTGCAGGCTGGGACAGACGAAACAGCAAACTCACTGAATCTACACCAAAGATTCTTTTTGTGCAGCTGCCTGTGTTGCATGTATATGCTGTAAATACAACCAGTCCTAAGGATCCCAGGCTCTATGTTTGTCCTCTTTACAGGAAACCCAGGAGGACAGATCTGAACTATATTACAGTGATCTATTTAAAGACATCAGTGTCTCCAGACCACTGGATATTGAGAGGAGTGGCTCTCCTGTGTGACATCAAGTAAACTGTTTTTCATACCATAACAGAAATAGAATATATGGCACATGTGACCAATTACATGTGTAATTCTTCTACCGCTTTTTATTTGGTGGCCAGTGGTCCTTATACTAGAACTTTCATTTCAGTCTTGACTTAATGAGGGTTTTTTTCTGCTTCAAATAAATTCAGTTTGTCTTGGCTATTTGATGATAGTTTTAAAGAAAAGTTTTCAAAATAAGTTCATTGATTGTAGTCTTTGATGTTTCCATTATATTTCTTTAAAAAGGAGTGTTTGCTTTAGTAGTACAATTAATATAAAATAAAATGTTGTTAAACCTTAAAAGAGAAAAACTTAACTTTTTCACATTCTTTCTTATATGTAGCTTTTAGCTTGCGTTTCAGTGACGTATGATAAAACCAGAAGACAATATAGAAGATAACAAAATTTAAGTTTTCCTAGATAGAAGTTTTAAAATATTCTTGGATTCTGGCTCTCCAGGAAACTTTATATTTAAGGCAGAAAAGTATATTTCATCCATATTTTTTGCTTGGGATTTCTCAGGGTACACTTGTTCTTGTTAAAATACATAGATTAAGCAAAACTACACCAGGAATGTTTGTGTCTGGAATATTTGACAGAGACCAGTATGTTTTCTGTCCAGCTTAGCTGTGTGGGAACATAGCTACAGAAGTAGAACAGAGCCAACTACTTAATATGGATGTTTTTGTAACCAAAAGAGAGAACCAGATTACCTACAAGTACAATTATTTTCCTGCATCTCATCATGGCTCTAAAATATAGGCTGGAATCCTTGGACTGGCTGTCACAGCATTATTCTGTGATTAATCTGATGAACATCCATGAATTTTCTAGACATAATTAATATTAAACGAATTCTATGCATGTAATACTAAACAAGATATGCAGTCTACACTATCTCTTCAATAATCTGCGTAAAATTTGTTCTTCTTTTGGATATCTTCTTTTAGCAACACAGTTTTTTATTTACACCCCATGATTGGACTATGTTCTTCCTGTTGCAGTTTAAGAGTGATCAAATGCATCTCCTGTGACAAAGTGACGCTACAACTTGATGAAGTCCTGGGGGATCTGATGGGATGGTAAAAGGCTCTTCTTGAGTTAGAATACTACGGCTTTCTGTAGCAGGTCACCATCCCAGGATATCCTCTTGCAGAAAAACTGTGGCATATAGGAAATAACAATATGTAGATAGAAAATAACCATCAGAGTAACAGAAAGGAAGATGTCCAAATGCAATTAACTAAAAAGTTTCTTCTCTGTCCTCTGTAGACTTAGTTAGATTCAAATACAGCAAACCAAGATGGTAGGTAAAAATGCACAAAAATTGTAAAAGTTAAAAGCTGTACCACAGAACTATATATGCAGAGAGGGAAGAATCTGACTCTGTAACTGCAAGAGATTTTGCTCCTAGTAATCAAAAAATGGATGACAGTACTTGAGGTGGGTTGACCCTGACCAGCAACTAGCTACCTGCACAGTTGCTTGCTCACTGTCCCCTGCCCCAGCAGGATGGGGGAAAGAACTGGAAAACCAGAAGCTGAAAACGTGTGTGTTGAGATGAGAACAGTTTAATTAATGAAGCAAAGTCGCAAATTAAGGAAATTATTTACTGCTTTCCACTGGCAGGCAGATGTTCTTCCTGCTTACTGGGAAGAAGGGCCTCAGCACACATAATGATTACTTGGGAAGACAGATGCAATAAGCACAAATATCCTTCTTCTTTCTCCTTTCTCCAAGTCTTTGGTGTTTAACATGACATCATATGGTATGGAATATCGCTTGGGACAGTTTGGGCCAGCTGACTGGACTTTTTCCCCTCCCACATCCTGTGCACTCTCAGGCTACTTGCTGTGGGAGGAGAGGGGGAAAATGTTCATATCCAACAAACAGCACAACTATAGTGAATTCATTCCTAAAGTGTTTTTTTCCTGGTCTGGCCTTTCAGCTTAATTACATTGGGGAAACAATGTGTAACCTTGTGAATGCCTCCACAGGTGGAAGATGTGCATTGCCACATTTACAAATGAAAGTCTATATGGGAAAATATCAGGGAAGATGAAAATTAATAATGTGCTGAGTTATATAACTTACACGGAAGAGGATTTTATTCTCCATCCTGTATAATGTCAAGAATAGAGATGAATACTATATTGTTGATCTCAGCTACTTCGTATGTTGCATCAGATTTTTGAGACCACCTCTTTCCTTGTCAGAGTCCAATTCCCATCTCATCTGAGCCTATCTGTTGTTTTTTTCTGTTCTGTTTCCTCAATACCAGGCACTAGCTCATTACTTCCAGGTTACAATGAATTTTAATTTCTATATAGCTTTCCAGTTAGTTTATGGAAACAATCTATGTTTAGTGACAGCAACAATCCACTTTCTTTCAGAAGGCTCCGCTTTTGTCTTTGCATGCTTTAAGAATATACACAAAGTATTTCTCAGTCCTAGTCACATGTGGGATAATAAATTCTTACACTTAATCTGGTGACAGACAGCTTTTCAAACATTTAACGAGGTACAGTTAATTACTTGAATCACCATAAATTATTCCTGCCAGCTGACAGAATCCATAGGAATTCAAGACCTCAGTTCAAGATCTTTCATTCCTGGGGATGCTCTATACATCTAGGATACTGTAACAAGCATTCAAATTTCTAAATTAACTCTAACATAGTTTTTTTCAAGTTACTGATCAAGTTACTTCCTGAACCTTTTCACGCTCATTTGCTATTTGAGATGCTGCTGATAAAGTTGTGAGGCAGTATTGTGGTGCTTGAGCAGACAGAGACAAGAATGCCTTGTCAGCTAAACACAAATCACAGAATCACAAAATGGTAGGGGTTGAAAGGGACTTTCAGAGACCATCTAGTCCAACCCCCCTGCCAAAGCAGGGTCACCTAGAGCAGGCTGGACAGGAACACATCCAGACGGAATTTTAGTATCTCCAGAGAAGGAGACTCCACCACCTCGCTGGGCAGCCTGTTCCAGTGCTCTGTCACCCTCAAAGTAAAGAAGTGTTTCCTCATGTTAAAATGGAATTTTCTGTGTTCCACTTTGTGGACACTTTCCTGTGTCCACTTTGACCAGGCACCACTGAGAAGAGCCTGGCCCCATCCTCTTGACACTCACCCTTTAAATAGTTATAAGCATTGATGAGATCCCCTCTCAGTCTTTTCTTCTCCAGGATAAACAGACTCATGTCTCTCAGCCTTTCCTTATAAGATAGGTGTCTTTAGTCATGTCTCCCGGATGAACTTTGGACCCAAGTTATAGCCTTGTCTCTAGTCACATCTCTGGCCCTGTCTCCTTTTGCTCCTGACTGCATTTGGAGGGACACTTGACCTGGTTCATTGCTTTGCCTTGTCTGGGACAGTTGATGGACCCTGTTAACTTGCTCCGCTTGGGTGCTGTGGGACTGGACCCTGCATGGTGAGGAGCTGAGCTCATGGAGCAGGCAGACCCTGCAGCTCCCTGACACTCAGGGAGGTGATTTGCTCAGTAAAATCAACCATTTGCCTTGAATTCATTGGGCTTTGGATCAACCCATGGATAGTTTTGTTTAAGACAATGAGAATATTTGCAATCTGCAAGATCAGCCCTTCAGTTCCCTCTCTGAGATTCCTTCCGAAGCGCAGAACTTTGAATACTCTGCAACAAAAACGTGAACCACAGAATCAAATATTTGACAGATGATCAGAAAAAGACAAATACTTGAAATATGACATTGAACAAGTGTCTGTGAAAGCAAGGGCCTAACTCATGATGATCTGTGTTTGAGAATACAAAGAACATATCCAGAATTAGCTCAGCAGATGCATGCATAGTCTGTATTATTGTTTCCTTGCTTGGTGGAACTGTAACCCAGAAGAATTTTCCTACCCCATCTCCTCTGATTTTCAGAGGCAAACTCTTTCCTGCTGCTTTAGAGTGGACACATTAACTGGGAGTCATTGATCTGCCAGGATGTCAAGA
Source organism: Calidris pugnax (assembly GCF_001431845.1). NCBI lineage: Eukaryota > Metazoa > Chordata > Aves > Charadriiformes > Scolopacidae > Calidris > Calidris pugnax. The sequence goes on along the minus strand of NW_015090922.1, from coordinate 15,362,950 downwards.
TACTCACTTTCCATAGAAGTGTTTGTTCTTAGGTGATGATTCATGCAAAGTCTGGAGCATGACTATATCATGAGCTTTTATATACAAATGGGTAGAGTTAATAAAAACTATCAAAAAGCCTGCAAATGTTGGGAGGAAGGGGTTTGTTTTCTGGTCAGGTTGCTAAAACTCACAAAACCACTGACTGGAATGAACTTGTGCCAAGAAGGTAAGCTTTCAGCTAAACTTTACCTTAAAAGATTTGTTAATTCCATAGAATAATTTTCTTTATCCACACTCTCTGTTTCTGCCTCTAGATTCTGATTGGTTGCAACTAAAATTTTTTGGCAGAGATTCCGAATATCCATTTTCAGGGTGAAATATTTTATGGAAAGACCTAACGTTTTCTTGTTCAGTAATCTTATTCACTGACTATATATAGCCTTAATATTTAAGCTAATTCATTATTTTTTTGATAGTCTGGAAGAACATTTGGCAGCAGTATGTAAGTATAATTCTGTTCACACAAGTACTAAAAATCCAGTGTATAGAATGTGCAAGTGACGGTTTTAAGTATAGTTATGTTTCTGCTGATTTTTTAATATTGGAGTATAATTGCACAGCTATGACAAGTCTCTTGATCAGATTTCTTCAGAAACCTCTAGTTATTTATACTCCTTGGGCAGACATCACACATACTAAACGGGACATTGTAAGATGTGGTACTATCATCTGCACCACACTAGCTGGGTATTCCTGAGGCAAGTCTAGTTGTATAACAGCCAGAAGAGGTGCCTTTGCCAGTGTTTAATGTTGCCTTCAGAACACGAAAGAAACCTGCATAGATTAACTCTTAGAAATTCAGGAAAACTTTTTTTTTTTAACTTAGCAACAGTCTACTATAAAGGTCAAATCCAGAAACAGCTTTTGGAAATAGAAATACCACGTGATTCTTATCTAGCAGAGATTAGGATTGGGAAATAAACAACTGCTAACATGTATGACTTATTTTTATGCTCCTTTACTTCCATTACAAATTCTAATTTATTAGATATAAATATATGCTAATAGGGTCCTTGGGGATATCTGAACAGTCTCTGACTTACTGCACAGACTATTTAGTAAAGGAATGACTCAACTAAGGTATTCGTTAGTTAGATGACTATGAATTTATGGATATCCAGGAATGCAAGACCCACCTTATCCAACTTCTTCTATCTTCACATTCCCAAATGTCTAAAAGGATTAGTGGTTGTGTTCTGCTAGTCTTTTTGGACTTTAACATAATTCATGTCTTGCTGATAGACGTATCATTTGCCTTCTATTTTTGTATTCTTTATTATTAATCAAGATATTCTTCACAGCGTTCAGGTGACGTTCAGTCTTCAGCAAAATTATTTTATCATTTTCATAAATACTGAGATCTCATCCAAAATTAAACCTTAATGTTACTTCCAACATTACCTTAATTAACATATAGTAATCAGTATTTTTCGCCCTAAGCCCTATTCATCTCCAGGGAAATGTGATTCCACTCTCTGGATATTAGGAAAACATTACCTTTTTATATTTCTAGGACAAAATGACAAATCTGAAATTAAAGCAGGTCTTCTCTGACTCTTTGCCTTTCCCACTGCACCAACTACTGGCCTTTCCTTGTGGATCTGCAACTTCTTATGTCTTACAATATCAACAGGTTGACTCCTCCAATTCACCTTGCATTTCATTTTTCCAAAGCAATCTTGGCAGCATGTCTTAACAGATAAACTGTCTGCAGCTTCCTGCATATATTCACTAATTAGTAATTCCTCCTACCAATGTTTATGTTTGATATTCAGATTAGGCAAGTGGTTGTTCAAGAGGTTAGCTAATTAAAACTCCTAATATTAATTTCTCAAAGTCTGCTGGCTAATCACTGAAGTGGGATTTCTGTGAACAGATATTCAAAGGCAGAATGAATATTTGCCTTACAGCCATGGTAATTCAGAGAACTGCATTAAACAGGTAATTGTCCTTCTTCCTTGCAGCTGCAGATGACTTATGAGCAGGCTGCTGTATAGCAGTGGAAATGAATGATAGTTAGGGTCAGCCTCTTTTTTGGGGGGATGTTTATGATATGAAAAACTATGGCCTCAAAAGACACTGTGACTAGAAGTTTGTGATCTCCTTCTAATTGTGCACATCAGCACAAAAAGTAAAATTACTGTGATGTAAATGGCCACACAAATGTAAATGGAAAGGATTTATTTTACATATTTATGATCTACAGGATTTAATCCAAACAGTACCCCTCTCTCTCCCTGTAGCCGTGATAGCAGATGAGAAACAGGTTGCCCATCTCACTCATTTATCCAGGGAATATTTTTTGATCCAAAATGCTAGACTATATCACCTCTTTCTCAAAGAGACACATCTTGTGAGGGACAAAGGATATTCAAAGGATATATTTCTCAAAAACCCATCAGATGCTGAGACAAGCTACTAAATGCTTGTCTCAGCATTTGGGAAGCCTTTTACTGAGGGAATCCGGGTCCTACCTACTCGGCATCTAGCAGCACGGTAGACAGAAATCATCTCTGTTTCTTTGGAAAAGACCAGCATTATCATCATTGCACAAGCTATATATCAAACTGTACAGGGAAGTTTTCTGTTATCAAGGTTTCTCTTGGTGAGAAGATATTGAATAGAGTGATGTCCAAATAATTTCTTCACATAAAAAGCTACCACTACAGAAGAGGGATAGAGGAGAGTAATATTTCTGTCAATTTTACTTAATAAATAATAATTTGACTTTACTCTTTCTTTGTTCTGTGATTCATAGCTTCCTACTTTATTCTTGTGAAAAACGAGGAGAGAAAATGAATGCTTTACAGAGCATTTCTTACCATCGTTTCCTTTGTGCAGGCATCTTTTCATTTTGTTCAGTCTAGCAGCTTTCTATAGTCCAAAATACAATTCTTAACAAAGCATTCTTAAACAGGAGATTTTTAATCAAGAAATTTGAATCAGGAGTCGGACGTTGTGGTAAGAAATTTGAACTGTAATAAAAGTGTTTCCTATTACAGTACTGCAAATAACCTTTACATTTCTATACTTCTAAGATTTTTAAATATAGGAATGTCTGGGTCAGATTCACAAATTACTCAGCACAGGGCCATATGAATCCTTCAACAACTTTGTAACCAAAAGAAACTCTTCTGCTTCCTACTGCACTACGTTTTTAAAAGTTTTGTACATTGATCTCTCATATCTGTCATATAGACAACATTTGCTGTAGCCTTGTTCTGATACAGAATACTGTAAGATAATTTTGAATGTTTCTGTAATGTTTAAATAACCCACTTCCCAAAGTCCAGGTTTCAAGGTACAATTCAGATGATTTAATTTCTCCAAAGATATTGAAGTATATATAGCTCCAAGACAAGATGACCTTCCTTCTAAACACCAATATGCTTGTAATCACAGTTGTATCTTATGTGTTTGTAACAGTCATTTGTGTAATACTGCTCAGAACTACATTGTGGGTTTTTTTTTTCCAGGAGGTCTACAGAAGGATTTATCTTAGCTGAATTTTTATTTCAGTTAAGTAGGTATCTATGTGAATTAAAATTCCACAAACACCATCCACATTCAATGATTCAACACTAAAATTCTTCTGCTTCATTTCCTAAACACGTATTTCAAATTTCTAAGTGATATATTTGAATAACTTCATAGGTGCTGGTACTCAGGTCAGACACTTTAACTTTTATTGAGCTTGGAAAGATCTTTACTGACAGTTCCTCCTGGCCTTGTAAAGAAAAAAAAAATGAGCCAAAGTGTATTCAGTGCTGCGGCACACTATGGTTACAAAACAGAAGAGCGAACAGCCTTTCAGGCACACGGGCAACTCTCACACAGCCCCTGTACAGGGCAGCAGCTCCTTCGGAGAGTTTAAATCCATTTGCACTACAGTTGTTTCCAAGAATTGTTACCCAATAAACAAACTTATATTATAAAAGACAATGTTTATAAAAATGAATAATTACTGGTCATGGAGAAGCACAAAGCGTGTAACTTGCACTGCAAACTGATAACATTCTTCAAGGTACTGCATAAGGCAGCATAGGAAAATCTCTGTTACTCAGCAAATGTCAGAGCAGAAACATGTAGTTTCTCCATAAAACTGATTTTTCTCTTCAGAAAGCTTCAGAGACAAAGCATTCAGTCTCATGTGGGACAGGGATGTTACTTTCTGCATACAGGAGGCTGGTGGTGATAGCGTTTCCAGGCAGCAGAGAACCCCAACCCTTGCAAAGGCTTTTTCTCGCACCCACGGGAACCTCCCGTGGCCAGCCACTGGTTGGTTACGCTGTTTCTGCAGAAAAGGATTATCAGGGGAGGTTACTAAAAGAGACACTGAGCTTTTTCAAACTGCACTTTTGCCCTCAAAATATAGTAAAATGCATTAATAATGCTCACTGGTCATAGGAGTACAATGATCCCCGTGTTGCAGTGTAACTGCAAGGTAGCTTCTCCTTAGTAGGAGTAGGAACAAGAGCTATTTACCTCAACAAACAAAATTCTTAAGTTGAACAAAGTTTCCTCAACTCATTGCGCTGCTTTTTTCAAACTGAAAAGACCCCAACTCCTGTCAAATTTGGATAGTGTCATTTTAATGCTTCACTTGTCTATTTTCAAACTGCTATTTTCTTACATTAACACTGATAAAAGACCAAGTTGTAGAGACAACTTTCATTGGTATTTCCCTCCAAAAAGATTTTAATTTATTGGACAAATACCTTTATATCTCTAGGAAAAATACCTCTCTTACAGTGATTTAAGTCAAGAGGATTTGTTCAGTATTCTGAAATTTGGTAATAGCTTCTTGATGCACACAATGAAAATGTGCATGTTTGGAGTTTACTCTGATCCATTATTTTTTTCCGTCCAAAAACGTTCATGCAGATAACACTAGTGTATGACATCATCATACTGAAAAAGTTACCTTCGATTGTTTCTGGAAAGCAGAATTATTCCAAAGCAATACCTCTGCTTCCACAGCAATATATGTCACCCTCATAGCCCTTATAAGGTTCTTCAATGGGAACACGAGCCTATAAAGATCCTGTGAAAGCAGCTGGCCCTCTGCTGCACACAGGTGCTGGGAGCAGAAGTTCTATCTAGAAAACATAATTAAAATGCCTAGTGCAGAAACAATAGAAAGGAGAAGAGATTTGCATGTGAAGTAGGTGCACCCTGCTAAGGCTGGTGGAAGAGCTTTATACAGGTGGAAGAGCTTTCTTTTCCTTTATTTAAAGGTTTCCTTTGCCTGGCCTGCAGGAAGCTGGAGAATATTTCGCTCAGTTGCCTGTTGTTTTTGTTGGTTTATTGAAAGCAGATGTTACATACATGGTCTTCAGGAGCTGCAAAGTAAGGCCAGCCCATAGGCACTTCCAAATGGGATGGGGTGTTGGGCTTCAAGTAAAACATTCCTGTGAGGTGTAACCAGGCTTGGGCCCCGTCCTCTCATAGCTTTTCAGGGGAGTCAAACCACATAAAATAGTTAAAAGCCAATTGTTAGTTTTCCTAGTCACATTACTCAGCAGGCTGGCATTGCGGATGCTCTCTGGTTGCTTCCTCCAAGGACATGTGATAACTGCAGGTAACAGGAAAGTAGCTTTTTACAGAAGTTTCTTATATCTAAGTGTAGTTTGTCTTAGCCCATATGCACAAAAGAATACAGATTCAGGTAAAATAAGCAGGCTTTTCCCTGTCTCATTATCTTCATCCCTTTGAGGCAAATATTAGGTATGGGTTTAAATCTTTTAAATCCAAGGGATCACTGATTTCTTTAAAAATCACAGAGTCTTTTCATTGCTCCACCCACAGGTGACATTCCTGTGGGTGAACATGCTTTTTCAATTACATCTTTATTCTTCATTCTTTCTCATTGTTCCCTAAGTCTTCAGCAATGTCTGTAGCAGACATACTTATTCTATACGAACAAAATATTTTACTGGGATAGTAAAAAAATTAATCTTAATGTGCAACATAAAAAATATCCTTTGAGGCAGACATTAGGGGTTTCAACTAACTTGGGGTGTTTGGGGATCATCTCTTTTAACAACCCAAAAATGTATATTCCTTCTCTTCTGCTGGGAGTAATTTCTTTTTCCTTCAATCTTTGTTTTCTCTTACTTTAGAGAAGTGGAAGAAAATATCTTTTTAGCCTTTGGTCAACCAACCCACCATAGCAAAATCTTTCTGCCTGGAGTTAGCTGCTGAGACGTAACTGCTGTTGTGGCAGTTCACACGCTGCAGAATTTAATGATTTTATGATGTCACAGCATCGATGCTCCGACTAGTTACGTTCCCAAAACATCAGCCTGATCTGTGGTATATTTGAAATTAATATACATCATTAATATTTAAGCTATTACCTTCTTTATATTCCAGTAGCATCTAACAAACCAATGTGAAATCTTTTCCCCAGTTTCCAGCTCAATTCTGAACTTTCACTTCAAAACCTGTTGGGTTCTCTATGCCTTCTTGTTCCAGATTCTGGTGTATAATCTCACCAAATATATGTGATTTAGTGAAGGTTTAGTTTTACTAGTCGGTACATGGTGAATAAATAAGGATGATAATATAAATCTAGTACAAAGCAGATTCAGAGACTTCTTTTGCTAGGCGAGTAAGTATTCTACATCCACCGAATTTATACATCATACTACTAGGACTGACCTGTGCCCCGACTTCAACTTGGAAACCAAGCTCCGATCTGACGTGCAGCTCTGCAAATTTCGTGTTATAAATGGGTAATTGCATTTACTCTTATTAAAAACTAATAAAATCTGGACGTCACGAACAGCATGAAGGCCACCAAGATGCCTAAGCATCTGGACAAAGTCAGATAATTAAAAAAAAAAAAAAAAAAGAAGTTGAAGAGGTGGGGGACCGGCTCGCAAATCCGTTTTCTCGGTTGTGGTTTTTTTTTTTCTTTTCTTTTTTAATTCCCCTCCCCGAAGCAGCCCTTGGCGCTGACGACACCGGCCACCAGCCCGCCCCCCGCCGCGGCGGCTCCCCACCCCCGCCGGGCCGGGCCGCGCCGTACCTGGGCCGGCCCCGTCCCCGCCTCCTCTCGCCGCCACCGCTACAAAAGGGGCCGCCCGAGCCCCCGCAGCCGCGCTGCCGTCCCCCGCCGCGGAGCCTCCGCGGGGAGCGGGAGCCGGAGCCTCGCCGGGCCCCCGCGCATGGGGGGCCGCCCCGGACATGCCCTTCTCCCCGCCGGCGGCGCCGCACCTCGGCTTCGCTCTCCTGCTGCTGGCGGCGGTGGGAAGCTCCCTCCCGGTGAGGCGGGTGAGTGCCGCGGAGCTGCCCTCCGCCCAACTTGCGCGGCCGCGCTGAGCGGCTGTGGCTGCGCCTGCCCCTGCCCGGGGGGTGCCCCCGCCGCTGCCCCTCACTCGAGGGGATTCGCTGGGGCGGCGGCTCCGGGGGCCGCTCTCCGCCGCGCTTTTCCGCGCCCGCGGAGCGGGAGGCGGCCGCGGGTGGCGGCGCCCGGGTGCGCCTCAAAGACAAGTCAGAAGTTAAACCCGTTACTTTTTGGGTGCCCGCGCCGACGTTTGGCAGCGGAACAAGCGGCCGCCGGGGCCGCGGGGTTGCTGCGCGGCGGCGTTCCGCCCGCGGGCCCCCGCGCGGCTCCGGCGACGTGGCGTGGGCCCCCCACGGGGGGTCCTGAGGGGAGAGTTTGGGTTTGAGGCGGAGGGAGGGGACGGAAGAAGCGGAGATGCTGCTGCGAGGCCGTTGCCCTCGAGGAAGCGGTTCCCCAGCCCCGGGAGATGCGGGGCCGGGCGGGTGCGCCAGGCGCGCTCCGGGCCGTGGGAAAGCGGGAGCGGGGTGGTGGCGCTGGGCTGGGAGCCGGCGAGGGGGGGACGAGGCGGGCAGGGAGGCGGTGGAGGTAGGGGGGGACGGACCAGGTGGGGAACCCCTTCTCTGGAACGGAGCGGGGGAGGACGAGCGGATCTTAAAGGTCCGTTCCCCCCCAGACAATTCTGTGACGCCTCGGGCGGCTCCTCCGCGCTGCCTTCCCGCAACACCGGGGGAATCACCCCAGCCCTTCCAAACGAGGTCGCTGGGGTCCCCTCTTCTACCGAGAGGGGATGGGAAAGAGGGAAGGGGATGATGGACAGAGAAGGGTAACTGCGGTTTGGTGGGGTTTGGGAGGGAGAGAGACAGGAGGGGGTGGAGGTGAGAGGAGGAGGGCGGCTACTGTAGGGAAAGCAGGGGCAGACCGAAGGAGCTGTGGTTGAGGGCTGCAGCGGTGAACGGGGGGAAAGCGAAGCTGCTGCTGAACCAAGTTTACTGTCTGTGCAGCTTCTTTTCAGTTGCTAAAAGTTTTTGAGGTTACTGGTTTATACAGAAAGAACATCAATACAATGATCGTCGTTTCCAACTAGGTCTATGTCTGTAGGGTTGTCTTAGGTTCTTAGCTTCTGGGTTCTTTTGGCAGATTTGTGTTTCCTTTTTGTGGACATCAAGGCCCTTAAAGGAGCACCAGGCACAAGTTCCTTCAGGGAGAATTCCAGTCAGGAAAATCTCTTCATCGTGAAGAGGATCAAATACTGAAACAGGACCCAAGAGAGGCTGGGGAGCCTCCATGCGTGGAGGTGTTCGTTATTTGGAAGGATAAGGCACTGAGCTGCTTGAGCTTGTACTGTTGAGCAAACTAATGATGGGGCTGCAGAGGCAGAGAATTAAAGTGAGGTACCTTCCCTAGCAAAGGGGTCATCCTGAGCTGGACACAGAACTGGCAGGAGGTGAGAAAAAAGAGGCTCCTCCAGTCTCAACGCTGTGATCGCCCTTTGACTTCACTCTTGCAATAAAATGAGTACTTTTATAGACTCTTCTGACACTAGAGGGTCTTATCCAACAGCTTGTCTAGAGCAGTGATTGTGCTTGTTCCACGCTGAGAAAATGTACAAAATAGCTCTGCTTAATCCGAAGTATATAAAAGCATGAGACTGTTGCTGTTAGGAGCCTTTTCTCAGGTTCTGTTAGAATAGTGGTAAAGTTAATATTTAAAGTAAACTGAAAATAGCCCTGCTTAGTTGTGGGTCATAAAATCCAGGTGGTAGCAGTCAGCTGCAAGGTCTTCTGGTTTAATTGGGCAAAACAGGTGTGAGAGGAAGGTAGAATGATTTGATACAGAGTTGGGGGAGGAATTTTTTTCTTAGTGCTGTGGCTACTGTTATACTTTCACCTTCCCTCTCTCTCCCCCCAGCCCCTCAAACAAGTGAGAAAGAGGAGAGGAAGTGGAGAATATGTGTAGAACGAAAAAAAACCAAACAGTCCAGAGTTTTTACTTGAAGTAGTGTTTCATGCTTGCCATCATCTTAAATGCAGGGTGAATGGAAATTGCTTAAGATTCTAGATCTTCCTTACTGCGTTGAGAGTAGTAAAATGACCAAAAGCTGGTAGCACATGGCTGCACTGCAGACTCGGATTACTGATGACAAGCCTGTGTCCTTTCCCTGCCTGGCCTTGAGCAGCAATGTCCTGCTGCTGACAGAGCTGACACACAGCAGGATCCCTGCCATCCGGTTCTCTCTTGGATTTCAGATCCCAGTTATCTATGTAGCACAGATGCTCAAAGGTTTGATAAGATAATCTTGGAGAAAGTAGTTTAAATCTCAGTGAAGAGCAGACAGAAGCTGTGCCACTGTTCTTAACTGGGGGTTCTGCTCTTCAAACTACGCTGGTGCTTTTGTTCCTCAGGCTGAAATGTGAATAATACAGGCTCCTGGATGGAAGTACAAACAGTTAAATTCAGTGGAAAGGCTGCAAATCTTTTGCTCTCCTCAGCTCTTATTTCTGAAGTGCTCTTGTATGGGGATAGGAAAGTACTTACATCAATATCAATGCTTCCATTAATTAGAGCGTATGAGTGCTTAAGTATGTGTATGTTGTTGGTGCTCTCTTAATTACCGTTGTGCTATTTAGGCTTATTTAGATACAGTTGCTAGTCTGTTTTCCAAAGCAACAGGTCAGCATGACTTCTTTAGGTTGGAGGTGTTAGGGGCGCATATAGTTATTGCTACTTGCTCAGCCTGCTGTGGCTGCTTCTAGTTCTGCAGCACCTGTGTTTAGGATCAGGTATTTGCCTTGGAGAGTACTAGCTTTGAATCCTGATAAGCCATAATGAAAAGATGCAATGTGAGGGGGTGGTTTTGAATGCCTCTTTAGTCTGCTGTGCTCCTGCCACAAGCTTGCAGGACTTCTGACATGTGTCTTTTGACTTCATGTCTTCTGTTGCGTGCCCTAATGCAGAGAGAACTGAACTAAGGCTACTGACTCCTGCTGTCCTGTAAATTTGTGTTCTGTAGAAGTCATTAGGATGGGAAAATGGCTATAAAACTTGGTTGAAAAACAACTAGATAGTGACTCCATGCAGAAGCAAGGATGGGGGCTTGGACTGTGTCTTGATTACTTGGGTCTTCACCTGGACAAAACCTCCTCCATGCTTAGGTTGGCTGGATGTTCTGCATTATTCTTTTTCCTTCTCCATTTTCTGCTCCCAAAAGCTTGCATGGAGCTTGTTTTCATGTTGCCAGCAGTCTGAAAATCAAAATGTGGTAGACAAGTGTTAGCAGCACATACTGGCAGTGATAGAGAAAGCAATAGAGAAAAAGATGAAGAGACAAGGTCTGTCACTGTGCCACCTTGCTGTAGTTATTATCAAAGGATACTTGGCTGGCTTCTAGGTAGTGGGCTCCTTTCCCAGGAATGTATCCAGGTTCTTCAGAATTTAATACTTGCAGGGCATTTATATTCATGACTATATTAACATGGTGTAAAACTTTAAATTGTCTTAACAGTATAATAATCTAAATTAATACAGTTTGAATCAGCATCCCAAATGACTAACGGCTTCACGTATTCAGAAAATAATGTCTTTTTTGTTGTTAGCCTTTATTTTGAAACAACTCTAATTTTCTAGAAACTCTATAAAGCTAGTAACAGTGTGTGTGCTATAAAACCCTAACCTGGCAAATACATGCTAAAAAGAAGTTACTTAATTACTTATTATAATATCTCAAACATAAATGGGGAGAGGGAAACATTTAAGGTGTAAGGAGCCTAGGATATCAGATCTCCAAAGGCCAAAGGAGAGGACTGTATTTCACACACCAGGACAATGATTTGGCCCTTCACATTGTTTTAAAGCTCGGATGTCTTGTCCAGGCAAGTGTAAGTTTGTGAAATAGTTGTCAAATCTGTCTACCTTTCCCCATATTTCTAGTGCCATTGCTGCATGCAAACACACACATATACACACTCCCAAACTATGCAGCGGTCTGAAAGAGTTTGGACAAAAGTATTTGGGGTGAAGTGTAAGCAAATACAGCTGGGCACGGAAGGGCACGTTTCATGGCTGTATCAGCAGTGAAGCACGTATGGCTCTCTTCTGTGAGAAGAAAAACTCAGTCGCAAAGCGATGGAGCTTTGTGTAACTGGAACTACTGCCCTCCAACATTTGTAACTCTGTAGCTGCAATAAAGGTCAGTGAAACTGGGGCTGATATACAAAGCATAAACAGTTGTCTTCTGGCTGTCAAAGAGATTTTTAAAGGTATTGTATCATATCCTGTTTCTGTTAGCCTGTCCAACTAAATCAAGCTTTAATTTGCTGCATTGATTGATCGCCAGTTACTTGAGAGGACAAAACCAGGAGGGACTGTTATCTCTGAAATCCGCAGGGCCTTCGCCAGTTTATAACTTGGAGCAGTCCTTAGGAGAACTGATTGTTTCCTTCTGCAATGCTGTAGCGAAATGAAAGCTATTAACTTTGCGTACAACTTATTTCATTAAAAGCTTTTGTATTTCTTACACTGGTTCACCACAGAGAATGTACTGCCGCCAAGGCTGTCTGCTCAAGTTTCCTTGGCGCGGTGCGTCAGTTCTATTAGTTTGTGTCTTAACAAAAGTAAGTTTACACAATAGCAGATATGTCTTTGCTATGGAAAAAAGTCATCTGCTCAGTAGAGAAGAGACCTTCGGTTTAAGCCCTACAATGTTGTTTTCTTGTGAGGCTAAATTAAAATGTTGTCCAGGAACTCCTTTAATTGACTCAAATCTTCCTAACCTGGCTACCCAAGAAAAGACCAAGTTTAATGCTTTCAGCCTGTGCCTTCTCACTGGAAGAGGGATAAGGTAAACAGTAGCTAGGGATCCCTAGCTTGCCAAATGGAAGACATCCTCTTTGAACGCCATAGTTTCATATAAAATGCAGCAAACTTCACCTTATGATAGGTGACTGTAGGTTTGCTGCCTGTGGCAGAATACTGTTTTTTGACACCTCTTTTTGTTCAGTATTGGAAACTGGTATTTATAAATTGCAAGCACACTGGCCTATGATCTGCTGTGTTTCAGTGAACCTTTGGTGTGAACGTGGAGGAGCTTATGAAATGGGTGTCAATCTTCACAAGTAGGCAGAGAATCTCCAGGCACAGTTGCAGCAACAGCATCTGTGGTTTGTAAGCATAAGCATGGAAAGTCTACCTCTTCCACTGCTGAAGAAAAGTAGATGACTCTTCTCTTAACTGCCATGCGAAGGGAAACTCCCTCCAATTTTATCAGGATGTCAGTAAGCTTTACAGTGTTCCCGGGATACAGTGTGGCAGATCTTTGTGAAGGAGAACATGAGTGGATTTCTACCAGTTATCTTGCCCTTAATCTTTATGGTTTTATCTTCTTGAAGAAACAAGCAACTGGCCTTGCCCTCCAATATACTTGAATGAATTGATACAGCTTGAGAAGCTATGTATAGGATGTTAGACTGCAGCTATGTATAGAATAGACATAGGCTTAACTTAATTGAATGAAAATTAGAAGTGGTAACTGGGAAGAGGAAACTGTAGTTTACATACGTGGAAAAGAATAGTTCCTTCAGCTGGTCATTTTACTGACTACATCTTATTGCTGTTTCATTATAATTGACTGTTAACGGATTGCCGTCTTAGTGCAGCCTGGTATTGACTTCTATTTTTCTTGCAATTGATTGCATTTCATTGTTATTTCACCCTCTCACCATCTTTTTCTGAAATTGTTTTATGCTGGTTTTCCCGATTACTCTATTTTTCTGTCTCTTCTGTTCATTGAGTTCATCTGTGTTCTCCTATTCTCTTCTTGCCTTGACTCATTTATGCACGTGCCTGGCTACTCTCCCAGTGGAGATGGGAGATGGATGCCTTAGGGACAGCTTTTGAAACTTGAATTATTGTCTTGATGTGTAGTTTTAGCTGCTATTTGCTGCTGCCCTTTTCCTTGCTCTGTTGCTGCTCCTGTGCACTCTCTCTGCTGTGCTATGGGTGGTTTTCTGGAAAGAGAACCTGCTTTCTGATTGTGCCTTGGAAGTAGCTAAAGAGTCAAGGTGGAAGAGCCTCCTGCAAATGTTGGACTATGAACTCCTTTAGCACAGTTGAGAAGATGTTTCTTGCTGCCACCCCCCTCCCTGAAGCAGTTTCTTGCCAGTTTGTTAGACTTGGTGTCTTCAGGGCAAATAGGAGGGGGGTGGGTATGGATGTATCTGCACAGGACAATTGCTGAAGTCTTGCTCTCTTTAAGACTTGCATTTCTGACTCAGACATTTTGGTAACCCCTCTGACATCTTCAGTTCTGGTGTTGCTCAGCCCATCAGACTGAAAGGTGAGCCACAGTGGAAGGCCTAGTGCCACAGAAACCAAAACACTTCTCTTACCAGCCTAAGAAAAAAGCTGGAGGGAAAAACAGGGCTCTCGTATATATCCTTTTCTAAATGGGAAGAGTGGTGGCCACTGAGACTTCTGTATTAAGTGCATCTCTGATGCTTGGCAGAAGCTTGTGGAAGAGTCCTCTACACCTGAGTGTGTCTTTGTGGCAATATGCGTAGTTAAGGCAGTGACTTGCTCTTATGCGTGGACAAACCAAATGCAGGCGAGAAGCTCAGCTATCAGAAGAGCTGCCTCACAAGTGCTCTGGCTGTGCTCATAACAGGTATTTCTCTGGTGCTTTGAAAGGTGGTCTAACTACTTGCGAGCATATCTTATGTTCTGAAGCAAGTTGGGGAATGGCAGCTGAGACCATAACCAGGCTTTACCATGCTATCTACTGAGCTCTGATAATCAAAGGAAATGTAAAAAACTCCTTCCAAAAGAGTGTGTGTATTGCATCTCTTAAAATCAGACTTGGGATATTTCAGGATATGTAGCATCAATCTTCCTTTTCCTCTCAGTTGTGCTAGGAACAAACTTCTATGTCTTTCTTTCCCATAGGAAACAACTGCCTTATTCTTGCATTTGCTAATATTTCTACTCCCTTTCTGCTGTATACATATCAATGCTGCTCAAGATAATTGACCAAGATCTCCTGGATGCTATGTTCATCCTTATGTATTGTTTAATTATGAAAAAAGCTTGTTTTTTTCTCAAAACATATTCCAGTTGCAGCTCAACTCTTTGCAACTAAATTTCAAAGTTTGTTTTTCATGCAATCAGATTGAGTCACATTTTGCATTTGCTCATCTTCGATTGGTTTAGTCTTTCTCGACATCTAAAAAAAGTCCAAATAAAACAAATGTAATTGGACTGCATGACAATGTAGGGGTGTGGCTGGTGGGAATAAAGGAGGGATGGCAAGTAGATGACTTCTGAACTGCAGCAAGTGTGACACAGTCCTCTAAAAGTCTCTTAGAGCGAATAAATTGGAGAATTACCTTGTTACCTTGATAGGTGTCAAAATCCACCACCCTCACCCCCACCCCCCTAAAAAAGTGCCAAACAAAAAAAAAAAACCCCACCCTAAAACAAAACTCAACTTCTATAGCATTGTAGAACATCAGGTTTTTTAATTTGAAGTTTGCTGTCACTATATAGGGCGTTAGGAGGATAGTAGGTGAGAGGTATGGTATGTCTCTGCAACTGCAGAAATCTCATAACCAAATCTTATTTTTCTCAAGGTGACGTAGTCAGCTTTCAATGGAGAAAAGAGAGAAAAAAGGGTCTGTTCTTGCGTTGGTTGTTAGTTTTGAGGCCACAAGTGCACAAAGCATATGTGAAGGTATTTGATGTGCATGTTGGCAGGAGCCTTGGTAGATGTGGCTAAAGATTGTGCCCTGTGCTGCAGTTCATCTCTGAAGCCCATCTTTGAGGAGGGGTTGGAAACATTAGACTAGTCTTCTCTTGGCTTTTGTCTTGCATCCTTTTGTGATATTTGGATCTTTTTTAGCTTTTTGTTGAGTGGAAGATAAATCCTAGGCACAACATGCCATGTGTGCTGTCAGCAACACAGCAGATTTTTTTTTTTTTTTTCTCCTTCCTGTAAAGGAGACTCGGAACTATTGCAGGTAAAGTAATGGCAGGAGTCCTCTTCCCTTTGGAGGGGGTTTCTGGTCAAGTCTTCTGCTTGGGCAGGTGCTCGGTAGAAATTCTGAAGTATGAGGTTAATATAACTACTCAGCTGTCATGTGAAAAACTAGTCACTATTTCAATATTCCAAACCCTCTGGGAGAGACTGACATACTGGATATCTGAGGGCTTGTATCACAAAAATCATTTCCTGACGTGCATAAACTCCTGCTGATGCAGTAGCCCCTTCATAGATTTTCTTCAAGATGGAAATCGATACCTTCATTTGCTCCTCTGGTGCATCTAGAGTGCTGTACAGAAGCTGTCTCTGCAAGACATGGACGTATGGAAAAGGTTGGGTGTACATGTTGGACATGTGGAACAGGTTGCATTGGCAAGTGTCAGGTGTCTTGATGTGGAATTGGAGGGGGAAAACCAGGAAGCTTTCAAACATCTTGGTTTATAAGTTACGGAATATTCTATTTAATTAACCTCTTTATGAAATGAATTAATTTACTTATCCTGATTTGATCTTTGTGGTGTTCGGACTCAGTGGGAATAGGTTGGCAGGGAAAGGTACCTGTCTGGTTTGGGAAGTCCAGAGTCTGTTGCCTTTATGGCTGGTTGTGACTCCTCTGTAGACTGATCATTGTGCTGAGTTTTTTATCCAAAAATCCAAATTCTACCCTTTTTAGACAGGGTGAAAATCTGGGTATCAGTGCTTGAATTTTTCAGGTAGGTGAAAATGAGTAGAAAGCACAAAGTTTGAAGGTAATACCAACATCTAGGAACTTAACAGCCTACTTTGTATGTCCTAATATTACTGGAGGTGCTACTGCTGTTGTGGAAAGAGTCACACCCTGGAAAAAACCCCTACATTTCCACATGAGTCACCCTTAAAATTGTTGTAGATATCGGTAGAGCTGCACATGGTTTACAAATAGCAGATACAGCCCTGTATCACTGGATCAACGATACACAGTTAGGTCAATCCCGATCTTCCTCCTTCCTCCTGGAGTCCCATTCCTCCCGAATAAAAATATTCTCCTAAGTTAGTTATACAGAATGAGGGAGGCTTTTACTTTTTTATTCTTTGAGATGGGAAAATTCAGGGTGTAGTATTTGATCTGAATGATTTGAAGTAGTTATTGGTTTTTGCTTTTGTCAGATGATGAGGTATCCTCTAATCTATTGCCCTTCTCATTTACTGTTTCTTAATGAAGAAAAATTCATCAAGTACCATTTGAAATGCATCACACTAAGATCAACAAAAGGATCCATTCCTTTTAAACTCGGTGACGCTGCAACCAGAGTACACTTGGAAAAGGAGAAAAAAGACAGGGTGCTATTATAGACTGTCTACAGTGGCACTGCATAGTTATAAATGGAACAAAAAATAACTTTTTTATTTGTAGTGGACTTCTTTCAAGGACTCAAATCCCTAATATGTATGATTTCCCTAAATTCACGTAGAAAGATGGTCGAAAACATCCTATTGAGGCAGTATTGCAGAAAACTGGGTGCCAACGCATTTGGTGTTATATGTACTTTAAGCCTGTACCTCAGCACTCCTATGGTGTTTTAGTTGAATCTAACTAAAGTTGACACGGGAAAGTTAAAAACAAACCCAAACCCCAAACAAAATCTTCCAAAAAACCCAAACAAAAAAGAAAACCTGCATCCAGTCTCATTCAGGACAGCTCCCTATGGACGTGTAAGGGACAGCTATTGTTCATTAAAGGATAAACTTGCATTAGAAGGTATCTGTAGAATAATTTGGTATGCTCTGAATTTGTTCATTGCTCTTTGGGAATTAAGGCACCTGGTGGCAATGAATGAGGCTATTAAAGCTTTCTAGAATAAAACTGATTCTATTACTAATGAGATGTAAGGATAAAAGAATGTTAGCTTTATAGTTTGAACTCTTAATAGCCTTGCAATAGTAGAGATGGTTGTAAATTGCAGGTAACAAAGCTGGGGTTTGAAACTGCATTTCTTGATTATTATTTTTTTCACTTGTTTTGGTGTCTAAGCTATGTTGGTGTCTCAGAGCTGGAATCGCAGATGGCTGAGCTTGGAAGGGACCTCTGGAGGTCATCTGGGCAACTTCTCTGCTCAAGTAGGGTCACCTAGAGCTGGCCCTGTGATAGAAGATTTTATTTATTTACTTGTATGGTGAGATAGCATCCATGTGGAGCAGCCAGAGAGCTCTGTATTTCCTAATCTGTTTTCCTACTTCCTTGCTGCTTACAGTAAACGAGTGTTGGGACATCCTCTTAACACTTCAGGAAAGCTTTCATCTTTATCCTCATTCCTACCTTCTTCCCCCCTCTGCCGCCCTTCATCCTTGTGAATTAACTAGGAACTGACTTTACATGTGGTATTCCACCATCCAAAACTTTTCAAGATGCAAAGCTCTAATAAATCTCCATATAACAGACTTACAATCACCTGGTTGGACTCTGGTAAGCCTTTATGGGATTGCACCATCAATGAAACATTATATGAGTAGGGAAATGGGCACATGATTATGTGGATTAATCTCTTCCCCTACATACTACTTCTAGAGGAAGCTGTTACAGTTGTAGATTTTGTCTTCTGTAGAAGGAGCCTTGAACTAGTGCAGCTTTGACTACTTCTGCTTGGTTTTGGCAGAAGGGTGTCACAGGCTTTCCAAATGTGAACAGCAGTGTCTTGTTTTGGACCTTTATAATGATCTCCCAGGGTGAAGATATTAGAGACTTGGGTGAGGGTGGGAGTGGTGTATGGGGGAGTGTATTGTTGGCAAACTCTCCTGTTAAGGATAGAATATTCCTTGTTTTCAATAGAAAACTGAAATTCCTGTATGGAGATGGGTGGGAAGGACCTGCTCTCAGCTACAGCAAGTAGTAGGGGTCCTCCTTGGGGACAAGGCTCTGACTGCTGTACACAGGAAAGAGGAGAAGCTGGGCAACAAACTATCTATGTTGTGGCTGTAGAATTCCTGGTTTTTCTGGGAATCAAAGGAGATGTGTCATCCAAGACAGTGGTTCTCCATGGCAAGGAATCTGGCCAAACTGAAGCTAGTGGCTCACTCATAGGCTGCTCTTTGTTAGAGGTTTCTTTTTTATTAATCTGCATTTGCTTTTTTTCTTGGATTAGGGAGTGGAATAGTCAGGTAAGAGAAAAAAACGGAGGTCACTCAAGACTTGTGCTAAATGTGTCTCTGGTCTCTATGCAATTCTGGCAGACTATCTCGTGGCTGATAGATGACAAAAAATGCCCAAGTTTGGTGTTGGGGGGTGTGTTTGTTTTTTTTCCTTGACTGTTTTGAGCAGAAAGATTTTAAGTTGCAAACTTAGTATCTTTCTTCATTTTAGGGAGTTGAGTTAGGTGATTAACGTTCCTGTGGCCATACGTTTTAATTACTGAGTAGGGAAATAGGTTACGGCGTTGTCTTGCTCCTACTTTCTATGCAAAATGCAGTTGTCACTATTAATAACAAAATAGGGTGACCAAATGTGCATGTTGCTATAATCTGTGGTGGGGTTACCCCTTCAAAGTGCCTGATTTGGGGAATGAGTGGTAGTGATGAGCTTTTTTTCTATGTGCACTTAATTTACCAAGTATGTGTCCTTGGATACTAATATGATGGTGCCTTAGAAATACCTGTAATAGCTACAGAGAGCAGTAGAGTAAGAATCTCTTTTTATATTGAATCAGAGTTGAAGGGCTATGTTTTTCTGAAAATGTTCTCAGCTCCTGTATAATTGACTGGGGTGGGAAGGAAGGGTTACAGCTGCATGGTAGACATCTTCATCAGTGAGACTATTTGTACTGTTAAACAGTATATTCTTTAGAGCCAGGCACTTAGTAACAAACTAAGCTGTCAGTCGGTGTTACACATACTGCTTAGGGAGCTTAAAGGCTGTAATATTGAGAGAACAAAGCTAAAATAAACATCCTTTATAGTTCATGAGGTTAACTTTCTACTTGTTCAGGCTTTTGATAATTAGTTTCCTTCATGTCTGTCCCTCATATTGCCTCTTGTTTGCAGAGTTCTCCTCGGGTTCAACAACTTGGTTTGCAGCCTGGCTTTAATCTTCACTTGTGTGCTGTTCTCTTTGAAAATACTCTATAGTTTTTCTTCAACAGAAGCACGTACAGTCCTATTTAATCTTGGCTTTTCTGCTCTAAGCTGCTCAGCATAATGCTTGAATAAAGCTTTAGAGAAAATTCATACATTCAAGTAATTCATGAATTTTCTTGTACTTCAGAGAAGGAGAAGGAGAGAGAGCCTGTGTACTGGCTCATCAAGAGAAGCTAAATTCCAGTTAGTGTGCTAGAAAGAGCTTGCCTAAAAATCCTGAATTCCAAATACTTTCTCTCATCCCCAAATTACATTTGAGATGATGATCTTTATGGTGGTGCTTCTTTATGGCCTCTGGAGCTTTTTGGTTTGTTTTTAATTTATAGCTGTTCTTATTCTTCCTTCTTTCCCCTATTTTTGTCATGCTGGAAATATTTGGAGCAGAATCAAGCTCTGGAAATAAACAGATTTATTACACTGTTCAAAGTGTCTGTATCCTGCTCAATGGACAGCTGGGATCAGCACAGAAGAAAAGTGTTTCTTGAAAGGCAGCATGGGCAGCAGACTATATCACTGGGAAATGAGAAGATAATTTCATAGTAAATTTGTAGCAAGCTTGGAATGCTGTCAAGTATGGGATGACAGGCGGATGACATGGAAATACTCAACTTCCAATGCCCTTGTGAGCTAACTGTTTTGTGATTATTTTGCAATGCTCATCCTTTATTTAGTTTTATGATCCGAACTGGAAAATAAACTATTTGAACAGTTGGGAACAGAAAGCATCAGCCTACTTTGGTCTTGACTAAATTACTTTCTCTTTAGCCTTGTTTTCCCCTCTCATCTGTCTTTTCCTCCACCCCGGCGCCTTCTGAAGTTTTTGACCGTTTCTGGTCCAAGTAATCTGACAAGAGAAATGTTCTGTGGGTTAGTGTCCTTTCCATTAAAAGTTTTGGTAGAAACAAAGCAGACAAGCTGGCCAGTCTGCTCTGTGTTTGTCCGGTTGCCCAGGCCACTCATCCAATAGGGTCCTCCAGGGAGCGCGTCCCAGCTCTGGCCAGAGTTGTCTTCCTGTCCTCTGTATAGTGAGTTACTGCCTTTTTCGGTTGTGTTGTTTCTTTCCTTGAATTCCATAAACTGGACACTTCTGAACAACTTCAGTTAAGACTGAGGTTTTTGAGGGGTTTTTTTTGCCTGAAACACTTGTTTATGTAGCGATCAGCATAGTGAGATCCTGTAGTCATCTGAGGCCTTGCTGGGTTGTAGTGATAAGCGTTGGTATTCCTTTTGTTTTTGAAAAGCTAATAAAAATGTCCTTTTTTTTAAATTTCTTTTTAAAACAGTCCATATAGCTGCGTGAGTTTTCATCTTGGAGATAGCAAGTGCAAAGCATGAAACTTTAATGAGTTCATGACTTGCTCATTTTAGTAATTGGAAACTGTTGTGCAAAGGATATTGAGGGAGGTTTGCATGCACAAAGACTTATTCACAGGATCTGAATAAACCTTGGTTATTGTAAAGGAGGAGAATGTACCTTACAATGACCTGAGCAGAAGCTGTTCCTGCAAGTTGTTGAGCACAAGGTTTTTCCTGTACCTGTCCTTTCTAACCTGATTTTGGCTATGGCCTTTAAGGATATAATCAAAACTGACCTTTCTTTCCTTTACTTTCAATTTAGCACTTATAATTCTACATCAGTATCAAGAGTGTTTAACTCACTAGGTAGAATCTTAATTGCAGCATGTTCTACAATGTCTATACACTGGCATGTCTACATGTCAATCTTAATGGTCTATCTGATCTCCTGATAAGGCTGACTAATTTGGACAGAATCCAATATTTAAAGCTAGAAAGTGAATAGGGCTATTAACGCTTCCAAACTGTGAATCAAATTGCAGTCCTGTGCTTTGAGTCATGTCTTCCTAGACTCCACGTACACTCAGTAAGAGGGAGAGGAAAAAGATGGCAAGAAAGGAAAAAGTCAAGAGAGCTCTAATGCTCTAAAGCTCTGGGTGCTTTGGAAGGGTGGAAGAGGAATGTGCGTGTGTAGGCACACGCACATGCGTGTGGCTGGTGTGATGTTTGACCAAAACATTTAGGTACGGTGGCTAGTTCACCTAGTTCAAACTTAAAACAGTTCAGTGAAGTTTCTGTCCTCAAGATTTGTGCTGCTAAAGCATAAGGGGTACCCAAGGTGGAAGAGGAGCCATTGTCTGTAGTATATCTGCATGCTACTTTGCCAGCTGTGATGAACAGACTTATTTTTTGGGCAAGATAGTCAGGTATGAAAGCTTTTACCATCTCTGGAAGCAGATGTGATATACAGCCATGATGCTGCAACACTTCCATCTACAGATTTTGACTTGTTTCCCAAACCATTTCCTCTTCTAACGGGAAAAGCAGAAAGAAATGTAAGCTGTGATCTGCAGCTGCAAATCGCAAAGAGTAAAAATTATTTCAAAGGAAAATCACCATATAAAAGCAGAAATACTTTTAACTTCAAGGTGTTTGAAATGCTGATAGTGTACCAAATAGCTCCAGCTGTGTGTTCATCATCTGAACCAACTTAAACCATTGTTGTAAGAAATGGAAGTGATGGCTAAAATAACTCCAGCAATAACATGTAACAAAAAAGTTAAGGAAGCTGATGGCAAAAGCCACAAACCAACATTTTAAAAAATGCTAATGAAGGTTAAAGTATCTGAGAAATCTGTGACAGCTGAGGCTGAAGGACAACTGGCTCCTTTGTCAGAAACCAACTCAATCTTAGTAGCAGTGAGCTGGTGGAGGAGTCTGGCCTCCCCTCTGCAGGGCTCCAGAGCCGAGTCTTGGCTACCAGATATTATTGCCACCATCTAGCAATGCTATGAAAAATTCAATTTGTGTTTTCTTTTACTAGTCACTATTGGCTGTTTAATTTGATACTCACCCAACAGTCTTGTAAAAAGGCTGAAAAATGATCTCATGTCACAATTACTAACCAACCTGTTAATCTAGGGAAAATTGATTCAGGTATATTTTCATCATATCATTCCCATTTCATGAATTAAAACTGTCGTGACATCCTTCATGTTTTGCAAGGTAATTTCTTTTAAGGAAACTTATTTGCATGGTTAATTCAACTCAGACCAGAAGTGCAGAATTAAATACTGAGGGTAATTAACCACAGTAGCAGCTTGCTGAAGGGTGCAGTCTTTCTTACTTGAAGACTTCAAGTCAAGATTAGATATGCACCTGAGTGGTATTTTCTGGTTAAGCTAGCAGGTGTGAGATGGATGAAGAAGTTAGTGTTGGGCTCTAGAAGGTGTTATGTAGGAAATTGATGAGATTATTATTATGGCCTCAAGGTCGCCATGGTTGCCATGTACCATTCTGGGTGGCAAAAGGTGAAAAATCATGAGTTGTCTAGTAAGGAGTGTTGATGAAGAGACCTTAAGGGCTGTTTCTCCAATAGCTGATTCTTCGGGAGTAACAAACATTTGACTCCTAGCTTAACGTTTTTATACAAGTAGTGGGCTTTATTTTAGGCTTCTGTTCGTTCTAAGATGGTGGGTAATTAAGGTTATTCTTATGCCTCGCTGTGAGCTGTGCAGCTTTTTTTTTTTCTCTCTGCTTCACAGCAAGTCTTATCCTCTTAAACATTTTGTCTGCTTAATTTTGCCCTGGAGATTTGCCTGTCCAGCTCACAGTGTGATGGCACGAGTGTTTATAGGGGCATGAAGAGAAGAGGGGAGCGAGGTGTGGGGGAGGAAATCACAGCCTTTCTCTGGGAACAGAGAAACCACTTCTTTCAACAACAGTGCTGGTTTATGCTGCTTTAAATGCTGACAGTTATGCTGTAAGATGACTCTGTGCTCCAGGAGTATGTCTGAAGGATGAACTAAGATGTAACATAAAAATCCTTTGCTGAGCAAGTTAGTTCAGAGAGCAAACTTTTCCTCAGAAAAGACATGTTAAATAAAGCCACTGCTATTTAAGTTCCTGAGTTTTTTCTCTAGCCTCTTCTCCATGAAGCTATTCTGTTCCTACAAGTGCTGCTTGATTTAAGGTTAATGTCAGATGGGAAATATGTGGCTGTGAAACTACTAACATGGAACTAATGGAATGATTTTAATTCCTTTAAGTGACCTATCCATTTTCAGCTTTATTACTGCATGGTCACTGCTTCCCTTGGTGCTTTGAAAATTGGAGCTGGGGGAGGGGAAGCTTTGTGCACAACTTAAAATATTCATTGACAAAGGTTAGAGACTTGACTGGAGGGTCAGCCCTTTCTTCTGCATTTCCATTTGTCCAGGCTGAGCAGCTTTCTTGAGAAGCTCTCTGCATGTTTTTCTTTGCTTGGTTTATGAAGTTGTTTCACCCTGCTCTTGGGCTCTAACCTATCTCTTGCATTCTGAAAACCAGCGTGCTTGCTGCCTGAACAGCAGTCTTCCTCCATTGCTCACTTTTCCCCTTTGTTTTGAAGGTCTCCCCAAAGAAAGGTGGCAAGAAATCTAAGTCCACTCAGTTTTAACATCAACACAGTCGCAGTTCACTTCTGCAGTTTAAGCCACAAACCTCTTTAGCTCCATATACCTCTACAATATCAAAAGAAGGGCCAAGAGTGAGGTAGGCTGATTTCCATGGAGAGTTTTGACTGCCTGTGAAACTGGCTGGTGCCACAGCAGATTTGCAGGGCTGAAGATTGTGATATCTGCCAGAAGTAAAGAAATAAGATCTGGCCCTGAGGGACTCTGAAGAAGTTCCTCTGATTTTCCCATCCCATTCCCAAAATGATGTGAGACTCTGAGTGACAAAGATCAAAGCTTGCTAGAAGTGGCCTGAAGGTGGGGTAAGGATAAATGTCTGAAAAACTAGAGGTTACATCTTGCATCTGAGTTCCTCTTTTCTCTTATGTCAGGAGGCAGAGGCGTGATAACATGTGGGATTGCCTTGCAGAACTAATGGACAGGCCCTTTGCTACAGATTGAATTTGTGCGGTCAGTGCCAGGATCTCTGGGCAGAAGAGGGACTGCAAGTATCTGACTATTATGTATGCAAGGTTAATGCAGCGGAGGTAAGAATGTAGAGGGATAAGGAGAACAAGGAGCTGATGTAGGCATGATACTGAAATGGATTGCAA
Source organism: Calidris pugnax (assembly GCF_001431845.1). Lineage (NCBI taxonomy): Eukaryota > Metazoa > Chordata > Aves > Charadriiformes > Scolopacidae > Calidris > Calidris pugnax. The sequence goes on along the minus strand of NW_015090922.1, from coordinate 15,338,419 downwards.
GCTGCTTGCTCATTTTCTTACACAATCAAAATACTCAGAGAGGGAATTGGGAAAAATGCTGTTCTGTTTGTTTGAGAGACTCATGGTGTAGGATTTCTGATAAACTTTCCCAATATTGATTACTGAAATAAATGCATGAGGATTGCTTTTTTTATTAAAATTCTTAACCTATGAAGTTCAAGGAAAGGGTATACCGAAGCAAGATCTCGGGCTTAGACAGCCTTGAGAGCTGAGCCTTTGAGCAACCTGCTCTAGTGGGAGGTGACTCTGCCCATGGCAGGGGGGTTGGAACTAGATGATCTTTGAGGTCCCTTCCAACCCAAACCATTCTATGATTCTATGATTAAGTACACAGAGGGATTTTTAATTATATTAAATTCTGTGTCATCTACACATGCAGCTGTCAGGGTACTAACTTCAGAGAACTGATATTATTGTCGTCATCTTAGGGAACTAGGAGAAGAAAAAACTAGCATCTACTTGTGTCTTGGTCACCCAGTTTTTTGCTGTAACATGTGGCATCTCTCATAACAATTTCATTCTGTTCTGCTTCCAAAATGAAGAAACTACAGTTGTCTTTTTGAAAGAGGTATTCCAGTAGACTAATTCAGATTTGAGGAAAAAGTTGATCTAATTCCTATTGCAATAGAGTGGTTCATAAGTTGCTTTGCAGTCCTAGAGTGAGGAAAGTCTGTCATTAAACTTGACCTGCCTGTATTTCTGTAGTCTGCTTCTTTGGCTGAGGAGGACTGTAGAAAAACTGGGAAATAAATCTGTTCTGGATAAATTTGACAGGTGCTTTTGGCTGTGTAAAGGGGAAAGAGGGGGGAGTGTTACTGACCTTCCAGATCATTAGAGTCAAAGGTGGTAACATAACAATGTTATGATAAAATACTGAACCAGCTGAGAATTGTTTGGAATGCCCTGATTTCAAAGTCTTCAGCCTGCTTAGCCCTAAGGAAAGCTATAAAAGCATCAGTCCTGTAAAAAAAAAAAAGTGTGGGGGGGAGGAGGAAAAAGCTATTTTCAATTATTGTGTTAATGAAGGCTTCTGGTTTTAATGGATTTCATTCCTGTGCCCTGCAATTAGATGAAGTCTGATTGTAACTTTAAATATTGTAGAAGATGGTGATCGTTGTCTTCAGAGCATGAGAAAGCAGAAAATTTGTGTTTCTGGTTGGAGGTCTTTTATTTTTGCCTTCAAGGAAGCTGAATTGGTCTCTGCAAATAAAAGCAAATGTAAAATTCTGCAGAAGTGAAAGCAAAAATTTTGCACTTTACACATTTGTGTCTGCCATTGACTCTTGCTTGTGCTGTCACTTCTGGAGAAAGCTGACCATACAGCCTTAGCTATCAAGACCTCACAAATACAGCAGGCTATTGTCAAGTTAAGATGATGCTTTAAATTGCCTCTCTGCTTAGAGGCTTCCAGAAGCATAGCCAAAAAAAAAAAGCAGCCCTCTATAGGGAAGCTAAACTGTTCTAAGTTCTCTTTTAAAAGAAAGTAGAAGGAAGAGGACATGGGAGGTCGGATGAAGGCAGGAATGCAAGTTCCATGTTTGGTTGGTCTCTTGAAGTGGTGATGTCATCTGGCTGCCTCTGCCTGGGAACATAGCTCTGAGGATGCTGCTGCAGTAGAGCATGGTACCAGATTTTTATTCTTCTAGTTTCTGCCCCCTCTTGATTTTGATGTCCAGGGACTGCAAGATCTTCCCCTTAAACTTTTTATATAAAATAACATCTAATGTGAGCTTAAATTTATGCATGTTGGTTTGGTCATAGAGTCATAGAATGGTTTCAGTTGGAAGGGACCTTAAAGATCATTGAGTTCCGACCCTGCTTCCATGGGCAGAGACACCTCCCCATCCAACCTGGTCTTGAACACCTTCAGGGAAGAGGCATCCACAGCTTCCCTGGGCAACCTGTTCCAGTGCTTCACCACCCACACAGAAAATAATTTATTCCTGATATCTCAATCTACCCTCTTTCAGTTTAAAACCGTTACCCCCTCATCCTATCACTACACTTCCAGACAAAGAGTCCCTCCCCATCTCTCCTGTAGGCCCCCTTTAGATATTGAAAAACCGCTATAAGGTCTCCCTGGAGCCTTCTCTTCTCCAGCCTGAACAACCTCAATTCTCTCAGCCTGTCTTCATAGGAGAGGTGCTTCAGCCCTCTGATCGTCTTTGTGGCCTTCCTCTGGACCTGTTCCAACAGGTGCATGTCCTTCCTGTGCTGAAGGCTCCAGAGCTGGACGCAATACTCCAGGTGGGGTCTCATGAGAGCAGAGTAGGGTGGCAGAATCACCTCCTTCAACCTGATGGCCACACTTCTTTTTGACGCAGCCCAGGATGCCGTTGGCTTTCTGGGCTACAAGTGCACACTGCCGGCTCGTGTTGAGCTTCTCATCCACCGCCACCCCCAAGTCTGTCTCCACAGGGCTGCTCTCAATCCATTCTCTGCCCAACTTGTTTTTGTGCCAGGGATTGCCATGACCTAGGTGCAGGACCTTGCACTTGGCCTGGTTGAACTTTGTGAGGTTTGAATGGGCCCACCTCTCAAGCCTGTCCAGGTCCCTCTGGATGGCATCCCTTCAAAAACCTTGTTTATCAACCTGCATTACTTCAGTGTTTCACGTGATCAGAGAGCAGTCCCTGGGTAGCATATCAGTACACCTTTTTCATTTGTCTTATTACTCTTTTTTTTTTGTTGTTGTTCATTTATCATGTTTCTCCATGTTGGGCTGCGTTAAGGCTCTAGCCTTTATGCAACATTGCTCCTGTCTTGCTTTTGACAAATCAAGCCCTTGGAATATAACACTTGGCAGCCATGTGGGTTGAATGCTGAAAAGTATAAGGTTACATGCAGGCTGTAAAACACCACTCTGCGTCCAACCAAGTAACTGTGAACTCTACTATATATGATGCAATACTGCAAAGATACTCTTGTAGGGGTTCTGCCCTGCCGGTGTGTTATGTAAAGGTGTACCTCTGCATTGTCTTTAATTTAATAATTGGAAGGAAAACAGATGACGTCTGGAGAGCGAGCTTCACTGGCAGAACTTCTCTTGTATGCTCTGTTCTCAAATGTGTCATAACTGTTGATGAAAACACTGGCAATCTGCGAAGGCGCTACATATAACTGTCTTGGCAAGGGGATGGGTAGGCGGGAAAGAGCAATATGGCAGATAATGTGACAGTGGACCTTGAGCCATCGTGACAATAAGCTTCTGAGGGAGTTAATTTGCATTAGTTAAAACCAAAATAAACTACTGCGCTCAACTAGAACTGCAAAAACCATACAGATTTGATGGAGTTTTTTAACATTCTTTATACAATGGTGGATGCAGTATCCATGAAATTATATACTGGCATTTTGGGTTTTGTGTGTGGTAGTGTTTGTTAAATAGCTTTGTGGTGGTTGTTTTTTCTATCAATTTTTTTTTGAACTGGAGAACTAAGTTTGTTTAAAAATAAAAAAAGTGTAAATGGAAATGCATTCAGTGAGAGAAAGATCTGTGACGGTTAACATGTCTGATTTAGTTGGGGTTTTGTCTTGACCTTATTGGAGGGATTGCAGTGATGGGATGACAAACTGGTGACTAGCACTGCTAAAGGATTCGTGATCCTGGGAAAAACTCTCTACGCCTTGTCTTCTGATGCAGCACCATGGCTCTTTAAGAAGAGTGACTGTTAAATAGTCATCTGAAAAGTTGAGGGAGCTTAACTCCCTTGGGATGCTTTGGTGTGAAAGGTGAAAAGATTTAGAGTTTTTCTTGCCTAGTGAAAATACAGGTTATTTACAACAAAGTGATGTTCTCTCAGTCCCTGGGGTTGTGATGAAGATCACTTTTGGGGTTGTTTTTTTTTTTTGTGTGTGTGTGAAATCCTCCTTATATTTTTTTTTTTTGTGCTCAAAAACTCAAATGTTGCAATTCTTTGGCTCTGTGGGACTGCAGACACTGTCTGTCTCTTTGCTCAGCCAGCTCTGGGACTGGACCATTTCTGCCTGTTACAGAGAAACCAGTCGGTTACAAGCTAAAGAAACATTCATTTAAATGCATTTGGTTCAGTATGTCATAAAGAACCAACTTAACTAATTGCATTTTAAACCACAGCAAGAGGAGCCAGAAATCCAGCTTTGGCAGATGTTCTTTGCTTCAGGAGCTCAGAGACCTTCAGGATTAGTCAGTTTACGGATTCACGGCTTTGGCAGAGTTGGAAGGGGCTTCTAGAGATCATCTAGTCCAACTCCCCTGCTAAAGCAGGATTGCCCAGAGCACATCACTCGGGACTGCTTTAAGGCGGGTCTTGAAAATCTCCAGAAAGGAGGCTCCACGACCTCCCTGGGCAGCCTGCTCCAGTATTCTGTCACCCTCAGCGTAAAGAAGTTCTTCCTTATATTTGAGTGGAACTTCCCATGTTCCATCTTATGCCCATTGCCCATCGTCCTATCGCTGGAAACCACTGAAAAGAGTCCGGCTCCATCAACCTTCAACCCACCCTTTAGGAACTTGTAAACATAGATGATGTCTCCACTCAGTCTTCTCTTCTCGAGGCTAAAGAGCCCCAGCTCTTTGAGCCTCTTCTCGTAAGGGAGGTGCTCTAATCAGCTGCCCAAATGCAGGCATCTTGTGCTGCTACAGTATTCAAGACCCTGTATGGGACTAATAGATGTGATGTAAGGTGCAGGTTTCCCCTGCATCTTCTCTCTGCATCTGTGGCAGGAGACAAAGCAAGGCACTTCTACACATCAAGAGGAACAGTAGCTGCCCGTGATCAGAAATCTGCATTCCTAAATCTCCTCTGCTTTTTCAGCCCAATATATCCCTCACTGTCCCTGTACTCCATTGTGATAGTACATGACAGCAGTGTCCCTCAGAGGTCTGTATTCGGACTGATACTGTTAAATATCTTTATTAATGACACAGACAGTGGGATTGAATGCACTCTTGGCAAGTTTGTAGGTGACACCAAGGACAGTGGTGCGGTCAACTTGCTTGAGGGAAAGGATACCATCCAGAGGGGCCATTCTTGACAGACCCATGTGAACCTCATCAAGTTCAACAAAGCCAAGTGCAAGGTTCCACACCTGGATCAGGGCAATCATCAGTATCAGTACAGACTGGGTGATGAATGGATTGAGAGCAGCCCTGAGGAGAAGGATTTGGGGATAATGGTGAATGAAAAATTTTGACATGAGCTAGCAATATGCACTTGCAGCCCAGAAAGCCAACCATATGGTGGGCTGCATCGAAAGAAAGGATGGCTAACAGTCCAAGGAAGATGATTCTCCTCCTCTACTCTGCTCTCATGAGACCACCACCTGGAATACTGCATTCAGCTCTAGGGCCCCCAGGTTAAGAAGGATGTGAACCTGTTAGAGTGGGTCCAGAGGAGGGCCATGAAAATGATCTGAATGTAACCTCTCCTTTGAAGAATGGCTGAGAACGCTTGAGTAGTTCAACCTGGAGGAGAGAAAGTTTTGGGGATACCTTATTGTGGTCTTTTAATACTTAAAGGAGGCTTATAAGAAGTGGGATAGGACAAGGGGCAATGGCTTAAACTGAAAGAGGGTAGATTTATATTAGATACAAGGAAGAAATTATTTAGTATGAGGGTGATGAGTTACTGGAACTGGTTGCCCAGAGAAGTTGTGGATGCCACTTCCCTGGAAGTGCTCAAGGATGTATTGGATGGGGCTTTGAGCAACCTGATCTAGTGAAAGCTGTCCCTGCCCAAGTCAAGGGAATTAGGACTTTAAGGCCCCTTCCAACCCAAGGCATTCTATAGTTCTATGTTATTACAGCATTTTTAATGAAATGCTGAGTTCCTCTTCCAGTAGCACAGGCTAGATTTTGTTTCTAAGTCTGTGAGGGTAGATCTAAAGCACTAGTCTCATCTTCAGCTTTGTAGCTTGCCCTGCTCCCATGACAGTCCTCAACTTTGCCTTTGTTCCTTCCATAGTGTTTGTAGTGCTACACCTTTTGTATCTGTCTAAAAATGCAATTTAAACTCTTTATTCTGCTGCTTTGCTTGCTCTGTTGTATTACTGCATCAATAAAAGTCCTACTCTAAAGAGCTCTTCACAAAGCATGTGTCTAGATTTGCAAGGCAAAGTCTCATCTCCATGTACAGAAGCCCTATGATCATTTAATTCTCATGAGTGCTGGCACACTATGTCTCCCACAAATTGTGGGATTGCTTTCTGCTCCCCAAGAGTTTGGGAGTTATAGTTGCTTTTGAATTTTGCTTTTTTTTCTTCTGTCTCTATGCATAGCTGCTCAGTAGTTTCTTCTGTTGTGTTTATGACTGGCTCCTGTATTACACCCTTGACAGCAACATTTAGCACAACAGATAAAAAACATTGTAATGAAAATAACATCCTGGTAAGAACAGCTGTCAATCTAAATATGCGTCTGCTTCAACTGTAAGCATACAGATTCGTGGGTCCTATAGTGACCAAAGCGAAAACCTCTTTCCAGGCTGGGAAAGCTCTTCATGGGGCAGAAAAACTCTGCAGGTAACTGTCCATCATTGCAGACAGAAACTCCTGGAACACAGGTTTGTAACACATTTTCAGTCTATCCTACCTGCCCTATAGGAGTTTGATCTTTATTCGTTTACATCTCTACAAGATTATGCTTAATTTTGTAGCATGCTGAACTATTAGGCTGTACTTTTTTCCCCTGATTTTGAGACTGAATGTTACGCAAGTTGATTTAGGTGTTAAAAAAGTTTGCTTTGACATCTGTGCCTCTAAATGCCAAATACTTTGCATTGATCCAGAAAATGCTAGGGGCCAAGAGTTATTATTTCTGTTGAAGTGCACCTTGTCAAAACAAAAATTTCAGGGATGGGAAGAGAAAACTGGTCAGTTTCAAAGCAGGAACGAAGCATCTCAGGACAGACCTAGGATGTTTGGTACCAGAGCGGAAACCCTTGTGGTCAGAGCTGAATTCTCCTGCCTGTTGAGACAGCTTATGTATTTGGAAGAACTTATGAAATAAGTCAGCTGAAGTGGGAACTGCCTGTACCTACTCAACAGAAGTACTGAGGGCAGGTATATGCCTCAAGTAAGTTTTGGTTTTGTTCTGTGAAATGCCTTAATTGAGACTCTAGGTAGAAACATTCTGCGTTTCTAAACCTTCTTTAGGAGATGTGTACACTTATCCTTTTTTCTTAATCCAGCAAGAACAGGCCTTGAGAATGAGGGGAGGGGGGTGGTGATTAGTGCCCTATGTTATTATAGGCTGCTATGGGATTGAGCACAGCCAACCCTTCCTTCTGAAGTTGTGCAGGTGTGCAAAAGAGGAAGAAAAAGACAGGAGGGCAGGCAGGTCAGGATGTGGGACCATGTGGTGTTCGCTTTTTCAGGATGCTCTTTGGATATGCCAAATACTGTTCTGAAGCTGCTCAGGCAGAGGATGAAATGGAATCTGGGGGATCTTGTGTGTTTTGGGAAGTTATGGAAAGGCCAGTGTTACTGTTCAGGGTTACTGTTCAGGACTGGAGGTGTGCTCTCAGTCTGGGCTGAGGAGCTCTGAAGAGACAGAGGAGGAGTGTCTCTTCGGTGCATTGATCAGATGTAAGTGCCTGGTAAGAGCTTGCTCTTACACCTCTGAGTTCAAAACCTTGATGTTGTGAAACTTGAAGTTTTAAAACAGTGGCAGAATAGAGGGGTCTCCATGTTTAGACAGCCGGTGAAACACTGTTTTCAGTATTTGCTGTTATCAGTCTTTGGATTTTTGTTTTTCTTGAAGGTCTCACTGAAGGTGCTAAGCTGCTGCAGCTGAAGAGAAAACTCAGCTGGCAGGTGTCGCCAGGGAGTTTCTTGCTGGATCCAGTAGCCCCTTTTGTGGGAGCTCGATTGCTGCTTTTCACTAGCAGGGAGGATGCTGAAAGGTTTCTTTTTCTGGCGCTCTTGAGCTACTGAAGTCATTGGTTCATTAGTAACTAAGGAACAGAAGTGTTTACAGGAAAAGCTCCTAGAAGCTGGCAGTAGGCTGTTCTCTGAAAGAAAAGTTGTTTTGATCCCCTGCTTGTTTTTTCTAGAAGGTGAAGGATTTGCCCATAGTGATCCAACTGCTGACGGAGTATCTTGTAAAATATGATTTGAGAAACATCATTAATGTTATACCATCTGATCAGTCAAGCAGTCCTACAGAAGGGACCAAGAATGATGACTTTACCTCAAAAGGTTGCTTTGTCTTGTATAATGTCAGATGACTACATTAAACTCTATACTGGGCAACATAATATGGGAAAAGCATGCAATAAATACAGAAATCTGGGGGAGGTCAGATGTCCTAAAGCATTATCTTATTTTATGATCTCTGGGGGAGGTATTGCTCAGGTATCTTTAATGATATTTCTTTTGTACTATCTATAGTAGAGACAGCACTATCATTCTTGATGTACCTCCTCCTTTGACATACCTTCAGAATTCAAAGGACAGTAACTGGACTGTTGGAGATATTGCCTATAATGGATTCAGATTAGCTCATTATGCAGAAGTTGAACTAAGTAGTTATAAAATGAGATTAAATCCAGTCTCTGTAGAGGAGTGAAGGTGGGAGTTTGAACATGATGTTTGCTCCTATATTAACGCCTTTCCAGAATGTCATTTGGTTTCCAAGAGGCATTGTACTTGAAGGACTGATCCCCAACAGAATTGCTTTGTCATGGGCTGAACAGTGGGTCAAAGGACTCTATTAATTTGAAGTTCAGTGTAGGGTTTTTTTGGTTTAGTGTTTTTTCCTGCAACAGTTAAAGAAACAGCTGTTCTCCCAAACTGGTGGTTGGAGCATCAGCAGTTGCAGGACTTTTTTTGACAAATTTATAGTAACTGCTGAGAAATTGAATCTTGAGTGATGGGCTTAGGGAGGCAGTAATAGCATCCTGCCATTCATACGCGTTCATGTTTACTTCAAATTAGAAGTGGAGAAAAGTGGTGACAAATTGCAGGGAGAGATAAGTTTCTTCTGTGAACAGCTAGCCCTGTTGGAGAGTTGTGTTGTGCTACAGCCTCGGTTTTTAAACTGCTCCCAGAGATGCTGCTGTGGCAAGCCGAATTGTCGTCTTAGGTGTGTATTTAAGCTGCACACAAATTAATTCATTTAAGTTTAAAATCTGGAAATCAATCTTTTTTGGATAAAGAATCTCATCCCAATAAATGCAAGGTAATACTGAGTCACAGCAGAGCTTTCTGGGGTAGCAGTGTTACACTCTGCCCCATTCAGGCTGTAAGCTGAGGACAAACCTGTCTCATAAATTCAAGCTTATATCCATGCTGTGAATTGAATAAACCTGTAAGGTGGCCAGCTCAGCTCCACTCCGTGTTGGTTTTTATTGATGCAGGCCTATAGCTTGCACTGACATGACAGATGATTTAATAAGGTCTATATTGTACAGGAAAAAATGTCGTTAGAATGAGCATAAAGCCAGTAATGTGTAATCTTCACCTATTTTGAACTTGGTTGCTGTGCAGATCCTGAGCAGAAGAACCCTGAGATAATGTGTCGCATCGGACTTTTTGAAAAGGGCAGTAAAGTTTAAAAGTCAGTCACTGGTGCTTCCGAGATAAAAAGTGGTAAATGTAATTTGAATCCTCCTCTCGTGAGGTAGCTATGTCATCGTTACTATCCAAGGGAAGTATGCCAAGGCTGTACCAAAGTGTGGTTCAATGCCAGGTTACCTAGCATTTGCTTTTGAAGACTAAGATTAGCATTTTGAGGTCCCAGTGGTTGTAACATTACATGTGAACCTTTAGCATTAAGCTGAAGTCTTGCCTATTATCCTGAAATGTTAAAAGCCTGAGAAAGCTGTAACATAAGTGTTCCCGTTTAAGCACAGACAACCAGAGCCTTAAATACCAGTATAAGGAGGAATTTCTCATTCGGTTGCATACAAGACCTTTTATATGGTGATGGGTGAAGAGGGAAGATGATGACCCCAGGAGTCACCAGCTGTTTCTGAAGCTCTAGGAATTGTCTCTTTCACCCAAATGACACTGTTTCCTGCTGCATTTTCTCTGGTCTGAGCCCCCTGCACTTTGTGTGTGCTCAGGTTTCACCGTATTAAAATGGTGCTTTTGTAGCATTGATCACCTTAGATCTGCGTGGATGCTGTTTTTCATAGAATCACAGAACAATTTGGGTTGGAAGGTTTTGTCACAGTAGTGACAAAATAGTCAATGAAACAATAGTTTCATAGATGTGGAAAAGGGATTAAAATGCTTCCTTTTACAGTAGTGTCTATGAAGACAAATGATGGCTATAGAAAGAGGCTTTCCTACCAAGGTGTTAAGGATTTGCTAAGGAATTCTGTCTTCAGACTGTTAAACGAGCTAAATTTATCACTAGAGATCAATTACACCGAATTATATACATACACTGAAAAGTTCCTACTTTCTGTGCTCTTGCCTGTCTTCATTTTTCTGCATCCCTTCTGTGCTTCTTATGTGCCATTACCCACTTCCTTAATGTCCTTCATCTATTCTTGCCTTTTGACTGCTCTACCTTAACCAGTCAGACATGTTTCCATCCTCTTCTCCTCCACTATTCTTCTGTGATATGTTTGCACCACAGCAAAATTACTACTGTATTTCCTTCCATGGTTGAGTGTAACTGGAAATGGGGAGCAGGAAGGAACGGATGACACACATGACAGAACAACCAAACCCACAACTAAAATGCAAGGACCAGTGCCTCTAGCAACAAAAATATAGTCCTGTGTTTAATGAAGCTATTTGAACTTTTGCAATTTGCCCCACATCTTGGGTACTGACCCAGGAGCCGCCTTCTCATACATATGTGTTTAGTTCTTTGATGTTGCAGAAGGAATTGAATTACTTCAAGAAAATACGGTATCTCTTATTTGAATAACTACTCGCATTGTAAATCCATGGCACTGTATAGCTTGTGATTCTTGTTCATGTGGGCCAAAATCTCTGGGAAATGAGGATTAGCATATATTAAAATAAAATTTAAGTCAATTTGTCCGATACAAAACATGGTATTTAGCTGAACCAGAGTAAACTGATGCATAGAGAGAACAAATTATGTAGTCTTGGGATTTATATTTTATTGTCTTATTGTAACAGACTACAGATAATAGAAAACTGTCTACTAAATTGGTCATCTCCACAAAAAGGCATGTTTAATTATTTTACTCTTATAGTTTGCTAATCTCCTTGTTAGAGTTGTCTTCTCACATTATGAGAAACCAATATAAGTAAAATGTTTCTACTTTTTCATTAAATGAAGAGATAGAGGCTTGTTTTTTCCTAAGCTGTCATTAAAGCTGGTTATTCCTGCGTTCATGAAGGTAATAGATGAAAAATTGATTTAGAAGAAAATACTTTAAGACTTGCTGACTCCAAAAGAGCTCATTTTCTTAGTGCAAACAGTTTTAGGACACTTTCAGGATATTTTAAAAGGGAGAGTCTTGTTTCCAAATAAAAGATAAAGATGCAGACAGTTTTAATGATTTTGAAAGCTGAATTTGTGTTAACTTGATGTGATCATGTGCATGCATGATCAATAGTTACTTTTTTTGGGAAGATGTGTGACACTTAGTAGCTTCTGAAATTATTCTGAATCATAATTTAAGAGTTCATCATGAAAACATTCCATTTAATTAATTTATTAAAATGTTAACCTGGTGATGAAAGGGTGGTGAAACAGTCCTGTAGAACTTCAGTAGCCACCCTTGTAAAATAAAGACCTTTTAAACAATGCATAACTGGAAAGTTACTTTTTAAAGACTGCCGGAAAGAAACGTAGGTTTCAAAGTTGTTCTCTCTCCCCATACTCCGGTCTTCCGTCCTTATTCAGCCTACATTGATCTGTAGATGGTATTTCAGTTTTAGAGTTACTTGTTAGGTGTTTCTCTACACACACCTGTAGACCTAATTTTGGTGATGGTGTTTTCTTTCTCCTTCAAGTGTGTTGAGCATAGATCACTACACTACAGGTTTCTGTGTTTCCATAGGCACATGGAGTTATATTTCAGTAGGATGCATCCATTTTACACTAGGGACTTCAGCACAGACAGGCTTTGGCAGCATATATTGGCATAGATAAGATGATTTAAATCAGACAGACAAGGGTCAGAGTTTCGAAGATCCACAGGCTTGTTCTTGTTTTGACATTGGGGAGTTGGTGGATAGATTCTAAAATTATGGCCACGAGGCCCTAGCTGCAGTTAAGTTGCATGTAAATATAGGCAGTTATTCTTGAAACACAACACCAGGGTCTGCTAAACATTATACTTCTCCTCACATTTACAAAAGTATCTTTCTAATTAAATGTAGTGGCTTAATCCAGGCAGAAGCATGATACATATGGTGCTTTTTTTCAAACATTTTTTTTAAATCAGAAGGATACAAGAGAAGAGGACTTGAGAGATCTTTAGTCCAAAAATACTGGTTCTACTTCTGTTCTTTTATACCATGGTGATTGCCCTGATGTCTGAATTGTAGTCACATTGATTGTAGTGGAAAGTATTCAGGTTCGCTTTACGGAAATGCAGCAGGTTTAAAATTACTTCTTTGTTTTCAAACAATCCTTAACATACCCTCTTTTTCTTCTAACAGTCTGACAAATGTTTGTAAGCACAAACAGTAAATAAAAATTAACAGATGAAGCTGCAAGGATAAAATTACAAGGATTATTAATCCTCAGGCTTCACTTAATAAACTGATTGACAACTAGGATTAAGTGAATTTTCTTCCACTCAGTGTTAGTGTTGTGCCATTAGGTTCATGCTGTTGATTGTATGCCTGAAACATCCATGCTTGGCCTTTTTCTGGAAAAGGAATGCTGAGTTAGTTGCATTATTGTTTACAGCCTGCTAGTCCTGACGCCTGTAATTCAGTTTATACAAGTGCAGACAGGGGAGAGAAGAACTGATGCAATGAGTTAACCTGGCCTCTGTGAGCCAGGTGGGGCGATCTGCTAGGGTTGAGCTAGCAGCCAATGCTGAATTTTGCAGTTTAATAAAAACTAATTTTTTTTGTGCTCAGAGTTTGTGCATACTTTTCCCCTGCCCCTCAGTGCTTGGGATAGATGATGGCTGGAACCTGCAGCCTGACAAACTGCTAAAAGCAGGTCCCTTCTCTGTCTGCAGTTTTGGGGAAAAATACACTGGGTACAGGGAAAAGCTATTGTTCATGGAAGAAAAGCTGAGCTGGAAAAGCTTTCATCCATGTTCTGGAAGAATGCTTGGGGAATATCCACTGAATACAGTGAATTAACTTGGTCTCAGTTCTGGGATTGCAGAAATACTGCTGTTGGAAAGAAAACTTCTCCTAAAAGGACTTGCTCCTGTCCCTGTCTTTTCATGAGGTAATAAATCATACGACTGGGACATGTTGAAGAGCAAGGCTAGCTCAGTTTGGGTTTCAGCGACCACACGGTATAGTCATTTGTGGGGTTTTTTTTTTTCAGTTCCTCGTGGTACAAATAGAAACAGATTTCTTTGGTTGTAATCAGGCAAGTGCCTATCAGCATCTTCTACCCTTTATGATAGCAATACTCGTTTGGCTTGTGGTAGTTGTTTTCATACCCACCTACTCAGTCTGAATGAAAAATAAACAGTTTAGATCCCTGCAGTTTCTGAGATTTGTGATTTCTCTTTCAGAGTTCAGATGGGTCCCTTTCTGGGGTTATGCAGAGGTGGAAGGAGTATCAGCTCCAGTGTCTGAAATACTTGTATGAGGCACCCCCCATTGCAGCAGGTAAGCCTGCTTGGTAGGAATAGGATCTATTAATTTTTAAAATGCATTATAACAGCAAAAGACTGATAATGAACTTGAAAATATTTCTTTAGGTTACTTTCCAGTCTGCTGCTTCTGTATCCCATTTGCTTCTGCTTGGTCTCTGTGGGACTTTTCTCTCTACTGAGGAAGCATTTTATAGACAATTTCAGTGTAAAGATGTTAATCTTTAGGTCCAGAGTGTTTTACAGTGGCAAGTGGTAGCTGCAGCACATTACAGCAGTACAGTAACGTAATACTCCTGAAACTTTTTTTAGGGGTCAGGGTTGAGAGAGCACACAGGTGTTAGGGATTCTGAGACAGTGCAGTTCACATAGACCTAGCACTCTGTGGGCCTTAAAGTTGGTATAAATTATTTTGAGCATTGTAAAATGCTGAAATGGCTTTAAAAAAAAAAAAGTGCCTTAGTGAAAAGGAGAATGTAGTTTGTCTTAGCAGTTGGGCTGCTGTAATGTGCTGAGAGCAGCTGCAATGTGCCAGCATGATGGTGTTTAGAGGACACTGGTGACTTGTCAGTGACACTCACAACTGGACACAGTGCAGCCTCTATGTGTCAGTGCTTTTGTGACACTCTGAGAAAGGTAAGAAGAGTCTAAAGTTGTATTCAGTGAAGAATTATTTCAAACCCGTTAATTTGCCTTCTCTTAACTACATTATTATGGCAGAGTGAGAGCAATAGCTGATGACAACAATGGCAGGGAAACATTCATTTCCCTCTGCTCCATTATCCTATTGAGCGCTTGAGTGCTGCCCTCTAAGAATGACAGTTTAATAAATCTGAAGTTGACGTATTCTCATGTTGATTAAGCTGTAATGCAAAGTTATGGTTGTGTGTAGGTATTTTGTTGATGGACCTTTTTGTTGATGGAATGGGTCAGTATCAATTTACCTTTCTTGTCCCTTGATTTAGTTTAAGACCCTAAACTGTACTTCAGTTCCCCCCTGAAACAACAGTTTCTTGTGTGGGGATAAACACTCTTGGAGAAATAAACTTCGTTTAACTCCACATCCAGACTTAGTTGCATAATGCTGTTATGGCTTAAATGCAATGTGTTTCCTTTTATCTTCTGCTCTTCAGTCTTTTCCTCCTTGCAGTATTAATACAAGGCAGACTCTTCCTTCCATCTCTCTGCAGAAGGCAAGTTTTGCAACAGAACATTTGACAACTACGCCTGCTGGCCAGATGGGCTGCCTGGCACTTACGTGAATGTCAGCTGCCCTTGGTACCTCCCCTGGGCTAATGCAGGTAGGAGCTTTTCCTTATAGGCACAGCTTGTTTTCCTTGCACGGTCTTAGCAAAGATAAAATTGGCTTAAAAGGCTACAAGTGAAGTCAGTTCTCTGCAACATAAAAGAAAGAATGGGGCTCATTTCGATACAGTCTTTATCTCCTTTTTGCAAGAAAAAATTAAAATGTGAGGAGGCTGTTATTAAGGGTTTTATTTAGTTTGGATTTTTGTGCTCTAACCTTTTTTTTTTCTGCTTGACTGGTGGTGACATAATAATACTGTGGTGCTTGTTGAAGACTAATAATATTAATAATGGTGTAGTTTGAAAACCGAGATAAAAGTAGCAAAGCTGGAGCTAAGGTTGTCCTGTAGTAAATAAAGACAAAGGGTCTAAAGTGAAAGCGTTTTATGCTGCTTCCTGAGATAAACTTATTTCTGAGAAAGGTGCAAGATGAAGCCATTGTCAATGGTTGCAAAGACTTTCTCTGAAAGACTGAATG
This sequence comes from Calidris pugnax, assembly GCF_001431845.1. Classification (NCBI taxonomy): domain Eukaryota; kingdom Metazoa; phylum Chordata; class Aves; order Charadriiformes; family Scolopacidae; genus Calidris; species Calidris pugnax. The sequence continues at coordinate 15,322,912 of NW_015090922.1, read as the reverse complement.
TCACCTTTAGATTTTACACCCTTATGTACATGTACACTTGATGCAACTTGAAGGCAACGTGTATTAATTCGCTTCGTCTAGTATTCTGTCTTTGAAACCAGTGACTTGTACAGCTTGTTCTTTGAGAAGACCTTTCTATGTTTTGAAGTCTAAATGACACAGTTTTTTAACTATCTACCTTGGTGTGGCAAATTGACTTTGGCCAAGGATACTGGTTAATGAGGATGTATAAATCTGACTGTTGGATGTAAACACGGTTTAAGTGTGGAGTACACGTAAGTGTTGGTATGAAGGGATTTCAGGAATGACAAAGAAAAGGAATGGGATGGGATGGTCAGAGGATACTTAAATGTATCAGGTAATACGTGACCTGGGCATGATGCAAATAGTATGGAACAAGGGGTGGAGATTGTACTAGGTCTGGCTGGGGAGGAGGTAGCTATCTTTGTAGCAGCCAGGATGATGCTGTTATTTGTATTTCTGGATAGAAGCGTTGATAATGCACGAGTGGTTTGGCTGTTGCTGAACAGTGCTTGCACAGCATCAAACCTCTCTCCAACCCATGCCCTGCCCAAGGTGGGGAGGTCCTACTTTCCAAGAAGGACGTAGACATCTGCCTGCTGATGGGAAACAGCGAATAAATTCCTTATTTTACTTTGCTTTACACATGCAACTTTTGCTTTCCTTATTAAACTGTCATTAGCTTGAAATGGGGTGTGTGTGTGGAAATCCTCACACCAAAATCACTGAAAAAAAAAAAAAAAACCCAAACATGTAGCCATTTGGCCCTTCCTTACACACATTTTCCCTGAGGTGGCACCATCTTGGATGAGGGTCTTGGTTGTGCCCTGCAGCGTGCCTGTTGGGACTGTCTGTGTCCAGCACAGGGCAGCTCCTGCCTCTCCTCACAGAGAGCACTCTGCTGTGCCCCCCCTGCCAGCACCTAGACACAGACACCCAGGAAACTTGTTAACCTGCTGTAGCACTTAACGACTTTTTCTGTTGAGTGGGAAAGATGCTTGGAAATGTACAAATTTGGTGATGGTGTGTGGTGGGGGGAAATGTCAGGTCAACTATCACAAACGTTTAACTTTCTGGCTGGTTTTAAGCTTGCCTCAGAGTTAAGTCCCTAAAACAAAATTGCTGAGTCTGGATTGCTGTTTTCACTTTAACTTTGGTGCCTCTTCTATACCAGGATTTCAAGGGAAGAGATGGGAACCAACGTGCCTGGATATGTTCCCATGCAACCTGCTCTAGGTGGACCTGCTTTGGCGGGGGGTTTGGACTAGATGATCTCCAGAGGTCCCTTCCAATCCCATACCATTCTGTGATTATGGTGTACTTAGTGGTTAGGGACACTCATGGTGTGTGAGGGAGAGATCATCTGCTCCACGCTTTCTGCCCCTGGGGTCCTGATACCACTCGGTTACCTCTTTTGCCTTGTCTGCTTTGTGAAGTGACCTGTGTCTTGGCAGTTTTGTTCCTGTCTTTTTTGTGCTGAACATCAATGTTGGAGCGACTTACCTACCTCAATGTATTGCATTGTTTTCTGCTGGGTGAATATTATGTTCCTGTATCCGTATTTCTAACTTCCACACATCTCTTGTATTATCTCAACTGTCTTGGTAGTAGCTGCCAATTTGATAATCTCTGAAATTAAAATGCTGCTTGCTAATCTTCTTCAGATTATTAATAAAGATGTTAGAATGGATGAACAAGCTTTTTTACATATATGAAATTTAATATTTGCCTCATAATTAATTGACATAAAATTATCAGATGCTGCAGAAATTTTTCCGATAATGCTTTCTGGCTATCTAAAACTCTCCACAGGATTAAACTTCTTTCCTCTAAACCTGTTTACTTGCAATCTTTAAGACCCTGGAAACAGTTATTTGACTTCCAACTGCTCTTGAAACATCTCTGCTGAAGAGAGCCAAGGTTTAACACAGTACTGCAGATTAATAAATTATTGGAATGCGCAATATCTTTCATACTTTTGGAAATAAGTTTTTTTTTTTAAATTAATTATCCTGAAAACAGTGTTTGTTTCAGTGAAAAGAATAACAGCATTTTGTATAACCCCTTGCTAGGGAGGATTACAAAAGAGCTTCAGAAAGGCATTAGACCTCTGGACGTGTTCCCTTGTTGTGCATACTGTGCCTATACCTCAATCTGTTTTATCAACGAGGAATAAGAATGAAACAAGGAAGCCTTTCATTGTGTAATATAAAACAAGACGTTTGTATTGGTGCCAGGTATGCAATTTAGGAGCCTGAATTACCTGACATTATTTTGTGATGTCTTGAGGAGTCATGTTCAAAGTGAATGCTAATGGCCTGCCATGGTGAAGAGGTAACATTTTTTTAATGGAAGATCTAGAGCAATAGGGAATTGGACACCCTGTGATTTACAGTCATTACTAAAGCATACTTATTACTTGTTGTTGTTTAGCCCCCTGCTTGAAACTTGAAAGAGATTCCAGCACTGCAGGGCTTCCGTCTCTTTGCTTGGTGAAAATGGAGAAAATGAAAAGATGAGACCTTGTTTGAGAAGTACCTTCAAAACATGTTTAGTGAAGGTCATCATTAAGTATGAAATGCTTCAGCCAAACTTACTCATTTAAGACTGCTGTTCCTTTATTAGGGGTCAGGTTTTCAAGTGCACAAAAAGTTCTCTGGGCAACTTCACCCCATACCCCCAGAAGTCCCCTGGGGAATAAATTGAAACACTTGAAACTGAATACTGCTTATGACGGTACTGAAACAGAAAAAGGATTGAGTGGAAGTCTCTTTATGAGCTGGCTATTTCCCTAGAAAGTGTAGAAGAGTTGGAAGCACAGGGACAGGTGAGCCAGAAGGTATATCATTCAAGGATAGGATCAGGAAAGCCAAAGCCCACCCAGATGTGATGTGAAGGGTAACAAGAAGGGCTTCTAAAGAGATATGAGAGAAAATTTGGATCCATTAGTGAATGGGGCAGAAGGATCTTGTGACTAGGGAAATGACTGAGGTACTTACTGCTTTCTTCACCATGGTCTTTACTGGTAAAACTTGCCTTCAGCAATCCCAGGCCCCTGAGATCAGCAATAAAGCCTAGAGCAAGGAAGACTTACCCTTGGTGGAGGCAGATCAGATTATGGAACACTTAAGTGGGACATACACAAATCCATGGGACTTGCTGGGATGTACTAACAAGTGCTGAATGAACTAGTTGATGACATTGTGAGGCCACTCTTGATTATCTTTGAAAGGTCATGGCAATTGAGGGAGATTGCTGAGGACTGAAGAAAGCAATTGTCACCACTATCTTCAAGAAGCACAAGGAGGAGAATCTGGGGAACTATAGGTGATTGACCTTGTGTAAGTTCCCGGGAAGGCGATGAAGTAAATAATCTGTTTCCAAATGCATAAAGGACAAGAAGGTGATTGGGAATAGACAGCATGGATTTGTGAAGGTGAAATCATGCTTGACGAACCTGATAGCCTTCTATGATGAGATGACTAGTTCAGTAGATAAGGGGAGAGCCGTGGATGTTGTTTATCTTGACTGTAGTAAGGCTTTTGACATTGTCTCTTATAACATTCTCATTGACAACCTGATGAAGTGTGGATTAGACAAATGAACAATGAGATAAATTGAAAAGTGGCTGAGCTGCTGGGCATATGGGGTTGTGGTCTGTAGTGCAAAGTCCAGTTGGAAGTCAGTTCCTAGAGGTGTACACAGGGACTACTAGTAGGGCTAATACTGTTTAACAACTTTATTAATAACCTGGATGATGGGACTGAGTGCACTGAGTGCACCTTCAGGAAGTTTGCAGACAATACAAACCTGGGAGGAGTGAAGTGTAATGTCATGAATTGAAATACGGGAAATTTCCTTTAGATATAACGTTGGTCAAATGCCTGGAACAGGTGACACAGAGAGGCTTTGGAGTCTATCCTTGAAAAATATGGTCAAAGCTTGACTGGACATGGACCTGAGCAACTTGCCCTAGTTTACCCAGCTCTGAGCGGGGTGTTGCACTAGGAAATCTCCAGAGTCCCTTTCCAGTCTTTGTTGTTTTGTGATTCTCTGTTTCTGCTAAATTTTTTAACGTTATAAGTCTCAGTAACTAGTTACTGTCAGGAGTTACAAATTTCCATGGGGGTCAGCCAGAATTAGGAGATGGGGAAAAGAATTTGTATGGGAAGTGCTTGTCATGCTGAGGCATTCCTTGATCAATTGCAGGTTTTGCAAACCTTATACTTGAACAACTTTAATTCTTGTGTCCCACTCTTCTTATCCTAGTGGCTGCCAGTCTTGAGCCTGCCCTTCTGCAAATCTCAACAGCAGATGTAGCTCAGCAGTTTGCCTAGCAGAGTGGCAAGCCAAAAATTAGATGGAGAACTTTTCACCTGCTCAGCAGGTATGTGCTGTGTCGCTAGGCCAACCCCATGTGATATTAGCAGGTTCTTGTCTCAACTGGCTGCCACAGAGGTGCTCACTGAGGTAACTTTCTTGCTTCTTTCATGTGGCAGCTTTGGAATCGCTGCCTGCATTGTGGATGTGGGCTCAACAGTAATGCTTTCTCCAAGTCTTCAGGTTGCTCATTTATCTCAAGAGCAACTGTAGGGAGATGGGAATCTGCGCATTGAAAAACTTGAGCAACTTTTCTTAGCACTGTATGTCTATTCAGGCTTGTGTGCATACGGAGAAACAGGACCAGTCTTTCACAAGACAAATCCGTGGAGGATGGACCTGAGGTCGTTTTGTGCTAAGCAGTGCATGCAGTTGCAAGGTTTTGCCTCACAGCATCACTCACCTTGCGGTGGCAACATTTGTCTTCTGCCCTTTTTGAAAATACCGCTTGCTAAAATGGCCTATAAAGTACAGCAGCAACAATCAATATTGTCCTGCTTTTGTGTCAGATCTCTTTAGAAACGCTGAGCCTGGGACAACTACTTCATGTGTTACTTACCACGTGTGTAAGCCTTCCTGCCCCCAACTCGGTATTGGCATGCTGTCTGCAAGGATGGAGTCTCTGAAGGGTAGGAATATGTCTGTGATAATTGGTTAGAAGAAATATTGCAACATTAGTCCAAGATTCTATGATCAAAACTATGTATTTCTGTACTACTACAGACTTGCTTTGTGACAGGCGAGTAAATTAAAAATGAATTTTTAGAGGAATCTTATTTTATTGCTCATGCTGAAGTACTGGGCATTGAGTCGTCAGTGCCCTTTTGGGATGTGGCCCAAAGGTTGGTTTATTACATGTTTCTTCAATGACGCTTCACTGCTGCCTTTTTTCCGTCTAATTGCTAAATAAACTCAACGTTTTAGTAGCTGTGCAGCAAAATAGATTGGGAACTTCACCCAAATGAAATGGGGGGGAGGCTGTGTGTGTCCTCATTCCTTTGAATATTCTCCCCCGCTTATGCAAATCAGTTTTCTGATTGGTGTGATAGCAGCCATCTTAGCTTTTATCTACTTCAAGTATATTGGTTGTTACAGTATTGTCCTAACTCAACAAGAAATCATGAAATAAGGTTATTAACGTATTTGGGTACTCGGTAATCCGTTGAAGCCAAAAAAGTGAAGTTTAGTGTAGCCTCTACTTCAATGCAGGTTAAACCATTGTCACTGGAATGAGAAATAGGTGGCTAATGTGTCTTACAGTGCAGGTGTTTGGTATGGTAGAAAATGAGGAGCCCGATGCTGGGCTGTAAGTACATGGCAGGTGAACCTCTAGTGCTGTATAAAATAGCTTTGTGCACATAGTGGGGAAGCCCTTTAGAACAATGAGAAGCATTGGCAATGGGGTAAACCGTAGAGAGAAATAAAATTCTGGTCAAACAAAGCATTCTATTAATGATTAGGTAGGTGAAATTAATAAACTTTCTCTTAGAGAAGACATCTTGTGTTTCAAAGCGATGTTTTGAAATGCTTTGAGAATATGAAAATGTCTCAATTATCAAAACAAATGCATGGTTAATTTCTGCCATGGTTTGCTTCCCTAGTTCCCCTCCTCAAAAAAGCCCCAAATATTTTATTTGTATTTATAGTAGCCTGCTCATACGTCCTTGAAACAGCAAACTACAACAATTTCAAACCTGTATGGGATATTTCACTCCAGCTCTTTGTTGTGCTTTTGTTTGTTCTTATGTGACTCCAACCATTGGACGGGTGGTTATGGGGAGATGCTGAAGTAGCAGGAGGGAGGTTATTGCTAGAAGGATTTGTTCTCTGAAGTTTCCAGCATGGATTTTGGACCATGGCCAAAGCTTGTTGAAGGCAAATTTAATGTATTTCTGGCTGCCTGAGCTGAAGCTTTTTCCCATATGTCTCTTTTGTCTTGGGACAAACCTCGCCCTTAGTGGAAACTCGGAAAGTCTACATAGTTTCTGGTAGCACTGAAGTTAACACCAGATAAACTTTGCATGTTTTGCTAACCACATGGTAGTCAGTGAATTTACCATGAGTTATATTTGGACAGTAGCTGTCTCAAAGTCCAATCAATGCAGAAACCTCCAAGGGGAGCAGTATTCCTTTAAGGGATGGTGGGCATCTCGCCTCACTGTCACTGGCTGTGTGCTTTTTCTTCTTACCTTCTTATAATTGAAGGCTAGCTGCCAATAACACCATGTGGAGTTGGAAACCATGGAGCTGCACAATTCATCTTGCAATTATGCCCCCTCTGGGGTTCTGATTTTATTGTTTAATAGCACTAAATCCTTTTTAATTAAAAAACTGTCCAGAGGTACTAGTTTCAGCCGAGTTACACGAACAGTAGCCACATCAGTTGCTCTTATATGCACTGGGCTGCACAGGGGCTGGCTGTGAACTTGCGTTAACACAAATGTGGCTGTTATTCAGGTCTCCACTCAACATCTTCTGAACTCTTTGAATGCTTTTGTTCAGCTTAGGACCTGTCTCTGGTTTTGAGGTGTCTGACACCTGAATTGGCTTGACTACTGGTGTGTATTGGAATCTTGCTCTGGCAATGTAGTGAATTTTGAAGCAACACCCTGATTGTCCTATTTGCTGTGACTTGAGTTAGAGTAGTTTCACTGAATTTCACTGAATTTCACTGAATTTCTAGAGTTGGAAGGGACCATAGAGATCATCTAGTCCAACTCCCCTGCTGAAGCAGGATTGCCTAGAGCTAGAGCATGTTACTCAGGACTGCATCCAGGCGGGTTTTGAAAATCTCCAAAGAAGGGGACTCCACAACCTCCCTGGGCAGCCTGTTCCAGGGTTCCGTCACCCTCACCGTGAAGAAGTTTCTCCTCATATTTGAGTGGAACCTCTTATGTTCCAACTTGTGCCCGTTGCCCCTCGTCCTCTCGGTGGGAACCACTGAAAAGAGTCTGGCTCCCTCCTCCTTCAAGTTTGGGGGTCTGTTTCTTTGGAGGAAACTAAACCAGAAGCTGTGCTCCAGGTGTGCATTGGATTCTTGTCAGTCCTGCATGGAGACATAAGACCTGGTGGTTTATCTGTATTATTATGAATTCTGCCAGTATGACCATACATGGGCCATTGGAGGACTCCTGAACCACTAAGCTCTCGTTAAATCTGGAATGTTTCTCGTGCCAGGTAAAGGCTAGAAGGTTTGCATGCCTTTAACTGCTGTTGACCATGAGCCCTCAATGCTTTTTAATTCCCCATGCTCTCTAGGTACACCTTTTTCCTGGTTTTTCTTAGTTTAACAACTTCCATTGTCATTCACCTTTGCTTGAATCACTTATCTCCTGTAATTCACTTTATTTTCTATATTATCCTCTCTTTACTACATTATATGTTGCAATGGTGACACCTGCTCCTTTGTTATCCGAGAAGACCAGGCAAAGTACAGCCTGGGGACCCCTGGAAACAGCATAGCTTTTCATCCTGTGACGTGAAAGACCTGAAAGTCCCTCTGGTGGCAGAATAACCCAGTAATATCAGATGATCTTTGATAGTAACCTTGTGGCTGCCTCTAGCTACTAGAGATGCAGTCAGAGTACGATTAAATCTAATAAGTTGAAGGGCAATGTGAAGATCTGGAACCACAGCTGTATTTCACACAATAGTTTTGCCAGCCACGGAGATTGCATGAGCAATGTGGGAGTGTGGTAATGTAGAAGCTGGAAACCGGGTTTCTGCTCCAGGGTGCCTTTAGGTGCAAAGACACATCTGGGTCAGCTCTTTCCCATTTCTCCCTGCTGTAACCTATGTTTGAGACCCTTTGTCCAGTACTCTTCATTCCCTCTGTGGTGACAGAACTGGTTTTCCTGATGGTGGTAGGTGTGGGCTCTGCATGAGCTTTGGGTGGAAACGGGGCATTACCTGAAAACTGCCAGGTGCTGGAGGTTGTTAGTCTGACCATGAGAATTTTATGCTTTTTAAAAGCGCTTTCCCAAGAGCTATGAGGTATAGGCAGACCTTCTTGTGGTGCAACAGAAATGATGGAAACTGCACAGTCCCTACCCTGCGTTAGTGTCTGGCCTAGTCCTCGCTGCTGTTAAAATCATGAAAGCAGCAAGCCCTAATTCTTCCCCTCAGTCTGGCATCTTCCCCTCCCCAAAAGCCGTGACTATAGACTTACAGAGTTGTAATGGCATCATGCGTGGCAATGCTGCAGGTACCATTCCCTGCTACACATGCAGCGCAAACAGAAGTGTTGAGATGGATTTTGTTCAGGATCTGAGAGATTCACCTGTGGTGGTTGTGCTCACCAAGGAGATGGGCTGAAAAAGGAAAGAGAACCTCATCATGTTTGCCAAGGTGCTGCCACAAGTTCTCTGAGTCTGTGACGTGCCATATTGTGACCCGGGTGAGAGAGGATTACAATTAGATTTCTGCCTGGGCAGAGATTTTGGGTCCTTGACTGGTGGTGGGGGTGGCCGGTAGCATAATGCCCTCCCTGTAGCAGAGTGCTCCTGGGCTGGGCAGGCAGCAGCGTGGTGGGGAACAGGCTGGTGGTAAGCACTGGTTTGGGGCTGGAGGAGTGGTATAACTGACTTCATCTAGCTTTATCTGTAAGACTTGCTCAAATGTTATCCCATGAGCACTGTGATCCCCACCAGTCTCCTGGGCTCACTGTCTGTGGGTGGTTGACAAAGCTTCTGCAGCCAGCGTTTTCCTAAAAATGATTCAGTGCCTTCCCCCCTCCACCCTGCTATCAAACGTGGCCATGGAGGGCTGGTGTCCAAGCAGCTGCACTCCTTGGGCATCTGCTGTGCTGCAGGATTAAATCCATGTCCTAGTCCTCTTTCCTTTCCCTGGAGTTGTCTGTGTTTGGGCACTTGTTCAGACTCAGAGCGGGAGGGAGTTTGGGGACAGGGTGCCATAAGCAAAAAGAAGAAACAGACAGACAGTGCTTGCTTTTGTTTGTGAGACAAATGGGTAATGATGCTGGGGCGGTGAAATGCTACTGTCACCCATGCACGGCAGAGCAAAGGAAAGAACATATGTTGCTTTCTAGAGGGGTCTGCAGAAAGCCCTGCAGCTGAGGAAGCAGATGTTTATATGAGTTTTCCTTCAGACAGTTTTGAAGTATATGCATGGCTGGAGCATTTGGTTCAGGGGACAAGATTAAACCATGTCTGGTTTAATCTCTCTCACTTTTTGTGTAATCATCTAGTTCCATAGTTTGAGATCTTTTTAAAATCAAGATAGTTAGCAGATGGCTACGTGAGTGTATGGCTAAATTACCTGTTTGTCTTTTGACATGCAAGAAAATAAATTTCACTTCAAATATTGGATACAGCAAAGATGGTTAGACATTTATCACTTCCCTTCTTTGCGCTAATAAAAACCAAGTTTCCAGAAAGCTCTCCATAATGCTTGAAAGGGGTGTGACCTTTTTTCAGTGAAAAAGATGTTGCTTTGCATTTGCTAACCCATAAGCAATTCAAAATTTATACTTCCTTGCACTAAAAGCTGTTGCAAACTAATTGGCAATCTCAGTTTGCTTAAAAGATAATAATAATAACCCTGAGTCTTTCAAGTTCACCTCTGCCTCTGTTTGTTAGTCCCATCTGGTAGTACACCAGAGAACTCTAGAACATATGCTGTTCCTCTCAAGGGTAGATATAGGGATTGCTGGAACAAGTAATTTTAAAAAATTATTAACAGATATTATTAACATGCATCTACTGTGGGCCATGGGGCAATGTCATTCTCCATTTTATCAGTTCTATTCATTTAAACAAATAAAATACATTTTAAAATAAATTGCTGGTTAATTTCAGATTGAGCTACATGCAATAGGGCAGTTGCTTATGAACTTTCAGCTGGGGTGAGATATGTGATTTCCTTTAGGGACAGTGAAATCTATATGCTCTGATTCCTCTTCTGCTGCAGCCAGAATATGGACATTCCTCATTCTGGTAAGAGCAGAAGGATGCTTTGCATGTGGCCAGACACTGAGGTGGATGTATGGGTGATGGGAGCAGTTGCATGCTGCTCATATGTCAGGTGCAGATCTGGTCACCTGAGGCCCTTCAGGAAGAATCTACTTTTCTGCATTGCTGAACATAGTATAAAAGCTGGACGGCCTTGCTGTAGGATATCAGCTTGCTGTGACTGCGTCTGTGGGAGTGAGAGGAGTTGGCAGGACTGTGTGTTTTCCAGCAATTTTTCAGCTATAACTGTATAGTGTGTTTGTTTTGTTAAAGAAATTCCTTGAGATGCAGTGTCAAGGATATCAAGGCACACCTCTGCAGAGACAGAGCTGAGCCCGGTTCTGCGACAGCTTGAGAAGTTGTCCTCAGCTGATCTGACTGTGAATAAGACATTTAAGTGAGAAACAAACACTGTTACACCCAGCTGCAAGGAAGATACTGGACTACCTCTGTGCTGTGCCCATGCTAGTCTGCCATGTAGTTTAGCTTCCAACAGATGTGGTTGAGCTCACAGATTACCTTAACTTTCATCTCTGTTCTCATTACAGATCTTGCATAACTGAAGTAAATATTATTTACCCACTTTTATTTCTTTGGAGTACCAGCATACTCCGTTAAGTTGAGGGACCTCAAGCCTTCCTTCATGTTACTTGCACTGAAGAACTTGCAGTTTTTAATTACAGTGGACAAAGAGTAAATTGAACTAATTAAGGGCCTGAATAAACATAGAACTTGTGTGTGCTACATAATTAAATGCCTTGCTGAAAGCAGCTCATTATCTTGCTGGCTTACTTAAATGTTACTAATTAGTAAAGTATTGATTATTTTTTTGCAAGTCCCAAAGATGGGATCATCATGAATACCCATTTTAGAACAGCATAGGTGGAGAGCAACTTGCTCGAAGACCTATATATCTACAGCACACTTCCTCCTCCCTCTTTCGGGAATCCCTGGTGGTTCACCTTTGTGTGATGGGAAATGCTCCTCTTGCATCCAACCTATGTGCATTCTCTTACATAAAAAATGTGCTTCTGGTGCAATAGTGAGCTCAAAGGTTCCTTCTTTCTCCCAAGATCCTCAGTTGAATTTCACCAGTGAAAAGACAAATCAATCTTAGATATCTATAAAAGTAAATACTTTCTGTAAAGGTGAATCACACTCTGTGACTCTTGACATTATTAGCTCTGTGTTTGAATTTTTTATAATATTTTCATTTGACAGAGTAGTGCCAAAAGATTGTGAGTAGTTAAATTATGGATCATCCTCTCTTTCATGCCCATTTCAAAAATGTAGGTTTAACTTGAAAATGTGCTAACTTATACAATGCTTGCACTTATTAATCATGTACACAGTTTTATTTATTTTGCAGTATAACCCTTTTCCACTCACCTGTTCCGATGGCAACTTTCCCCTTGAGAGTTTTCTGTAATAGACTAGATTTTCCCTTAAAGAGACCCAGGTCCCCCTGAAAGTACGTCTAATCCTCTCAAACGTGCTCCAAATGTTAACTATTAGGATTCCCATACATTGCTTTAAATTTTCTTTGAATAAGAACAAAGTTTTTCTGGGCAAAGTGTTTATGAGAGAACCTGGGTACATGACTAGTTCAGTGACAATAATAACGATAGTGGTGGTTGGCACCTGGCCAGACTCATCTGACCTTTCTGGAACTAATTTACTTTTTGACAATTGGAATGAGCAGAAATGAATTAAGCAAGAAAAGGATCAAGTGCTCATCAGCATATTTCCTCTGAAAGTAAGAAACTGGCTGCCACACGCAAAACCTGCCTGATAATTGTCCTGGAGCTTAATGAAGCAAGGCATCAACAATTTCCTTTAAACAGAATGAAAGCCTGGGTAAAAATGTGGAAAACATTGCGTTTGTGCAGCTGATGAATGATAGTGGGCCTCTCTAACTTTTTTTAAATGTGAGGTAGGGTTGGCAGTGGATATTCAAAGAAGGATTGCACCTTGGCAGGAGAGGAAAAGCTTAAGTCAAAAGGATTGTGTGTCCATCCAAATACCTTTCAAGCAATGAAAATTGAGTGGAAACAAAAATGGAATAGAAAACTTGGGGAAGATTACCAACAGAATGGTAGACTAACTAATTAGACTAACTAATTTTTAGATCAGGGCTAGGTCCCAACTTTAGGATGGCAGGTAAGAAAGAATCAGAGATTGGTGTAAAGATTGACTTCGTAATGGAAAGGTAAATCCAGACATAACTCTGCAGCTTTAGTGGTTTCCAGTAATTATTAACAGGAAAGATTATACTTTCCATAATAAAAGCACTTGGCGCTTTTTTTATTATTTATAAGAGCTTGTATTTAGTAGCTGGTAGCTTTGCAGTACTTTGCTTGACAGATTCAGCATGATACAAGTCTGTTTTAAGGCTCATGGTTTTTCAAGAACATTTTGTCAAAATCTTGTGCATTTGTCCCTGTGGGTCAGGGCAATCCTAAGCAGGCTGGGCAGAGAATGGATCGAGACCAGCCCTGACGAGAAGGACTTGGGGGTGTTGATGGATGAGAACCTCAACTTGAGCTGGCAATATGCGCTCGCATCCTAGGCTGCAACCAAAGAAGAGTGTCGTCTGTAGGCAAGCCTTTACCAGTTGATATAATTTTTCTTTTCAGCTTCAGATGCTGTAGCTCATGCATACAGAGGTAATAAGCTTTTAACCAATGCCAGAGTGCACAGATTCCTCTATAAAAATATATGTCTTCTTGAAATGCATGAGATGCTTCATTGTATTTACTCTGCTTTGCAGTATCACCTTGCTTCACTTTCTGTAGATAGTGGGTAATACTCATGGAATTATAGTAATCTCTAAATGAGGTTTGATGGTTTGGATTCCTTTTTATGAGGTGTTTTGTAGTTACCTGTGCTGAAAGCTTCCAGTTGCTTAGGATTTTTTTGGTTTATCTTTATAACTGTCCTGTGAGACATGGTAAATTAGTCCTATTCAATTGGTTTTTAGAATAATGAAATACCATTAATTTTCATATTGCCAAAGATTGGCAGTTTGTTTGCAGCACCTGGCATTGTTTTTAGCCTGCGTCTTCTGAAGCTTCTTGTTTTGCTCAGAAGCTGCATCAAACAACTGGTGTTTATTTGCATGTGTACATCCCTCTCCCTCCTAGATATGTGTATTTAACATACTAGTTATCTCTTGGTTTTTCACAAAGTTATTTTTCCTTGCTTTAGCTCAGCAAGCATTATGCTAATGATGTGCCTAGTTGTTTCCTTTTCTTTTAGGTTGTTTTTCTTTCACTGTCTGCGTGGGTTTTTTTGTTTATTTGGGGTTTTTTTTCCTTATTTTTGTAAGTCCTTGGAGCATAAGTAGAGTAAAATAGAACCCATCCTCTGCCTTGAGAAGACTTTAGTTGTGTATTTTGTAGCCTTTTAAGAAAAAAAATTATAGCATTTTTTTTGCTTCATTTTAACAATCTCTAATGAGATGTTTTCTATTAATTACATTAACTAACTGATCCAATAACTTTAAAACACAAAACCTCTTAGCACCATTTTTACAAGTTTATTATTCATTAAACTTCCAATCACGTTCGTTGTTGCAATAAATTTATTACAACCCACTTTTATTTATTCTGAACAGAACTTTTAATGGTGCTTTTTGGTATCTTACCAAACCTTCACAAAGCTGTACCATTATCATAAATACTTGTTTTTCATAAACAACCTTCTTTTATTACATTAATTCACATATCTTTTATAGTTCATAAACACTCTCTATTAAACCTAATGCACACATACATGCATGCATTTTTATGAGTTGCTTTTTAAAGTTGCCATTTCAAAAAGTTATGTTAGGTTTCAGTGTGGTCTAGCATAGTTAATGCAGCTCTTTCTCAATACAAGTTACATGGCTGAAATGCTTGGAGAGTATAGCTCCTTTTAGGGCAATACTCTGTTAAAAAAACTGTGTTATTTTTCAAGAAGATATTTTAATTTTTATGAGATATTAACTCCTACCCAATGATGTATAAGGTTGCGACTTAATGAATGCTTTGTGATTTGGCATGGTCTACTTTGCTCACACAATCTTTATTGGCCACCATTATGCAAGTAGCTTTTAATCATGAAGCTATATTCTGCCATTTTTCCATAGATTTCTTATTCCTTCATTATACAGAATGGATCTGCTTGTGAGATACATAGTAAAGGGGGCTCTTCTTTGCAGGATCATTGCTTTGTTAACTGTGGAAGTTTGTGTTGAGTGAGGCAAAATATTAGAGCTGGCAAGGATGATCCATGAGCTAGGAGAACTGAATGCCCATGCAGAACAAATTTTGTGGCTGCATAATTTTCTTTATTGTATAAATCTGTCTTTACTATGTGACTAGAATATGCTCTATATTTTTTGTTTCATCTGTGTACACATGTGAGATGACAGTGTTCATTGGGGAGCTCAGTGGTCTTTGAATGGACCTTACAAATAAGAAAGTAATGTATTTGGTATAGACTTAGTTCAGTATGCTCAAATATAACTCGACATCTCACAGTAGTAAGGCTGAATAATTTCCCATTAAATGATCTCTTTTTATTCTGTGTCCTGAATAAAACAGTGGATTCTGCTGGAAAAAATTGTATGGCTGTGTGTGTAGAAGCAGCGTTATCAGGTGGAACTAAAACCCACATAAGTAGCTTTAGTTTAACACTTCTTAATTCTTGAACGTTTAGTTTTGTTGTGTTAACTTCATTCCAAAATGAATACTTTTAAATAAGAATTTTTTGTGCAAGCAATATCCCTTGGGTGACACAAGACAGCATCACCTCCATATGCAGAGTGTCTGGCTTTGTGATTTTGATAGCAAAGGACAGGATTTGGGCACTGGGGATTTCCAGGGCATGCAGGGTGGGCTGGTGCAGCCTGTGGCGTGGCCTGCACTTGCTTAAACGCGTCTCCCCTCACACCATGTAAAGGTATCTGTTAGGTCCACATAAGCTCCCATCCATCTCTTGGTAGGAGTATGGATGCATGACTCTTTTCTCTTGTCACTCCTCTTCTTTGCAGTCATTTTTTCTGTTGGAAAGGGCTAGAGGCATTCTTGGATCTTTCAGGCTAGGAGCTAGTGTGACGGGGACGTTTGCATCTGTTTCCCCACCTCTCACCCAAACCATAGAATATAGTTGCAAATTAGTTTCTTCCTGCTGCCAGAATTTGAAGTGACCAACAATCTTTCAGCCTTCAAGGCAAAATGTAAGGTGTAGCTCTTTTTCAGGTTTTTTTAATCATTGCTAAAGCAAAGGAGTTTGGATGACTAATGTGCTGTGAGGGAGGAGGAATATTGGGAAGGGATACTAAGTACAATACTCGTAGTTAAACTGCCTGTTGAGGTAATATAATTTTGGATGATATGGCAGTGAGCCCAGCATAAATGCATGTTTTGATAAATGGGATTCTTGGACAGTAGTGCAGGCTGGAGCTCCTCCTGCTCCCCAGAGGCTTCGTGATCGGGCTGCACGCTCATGGGCAAGTGCATAGCTCCTGGTTTAGGATTTCTTCATTGTAAGCAGCACCAGGATTGAGACTGAGTGATATTTCTGCAGCAGCTTTTACAGCCCAAGAGTGGTTCCTTCCAGGAGCAGTGCCCTGGTCACACCAAATGATAACTGAACAGAGCTGCTGACGGGGGTGCAGCCTCCTAAATTCTCATAAATTGTGGTCCCCATCAAAGGGCAAGTCGCTCATTTTGTGAACCAACCAGTCTGCTTTGAAGACTGTTGTGATGCTCTCGTACTGCAGAGTCCCTGTTTTATTGAGAAAATTTTACCTTTTCCAAAACAACTCCCTGCTGGAAATAGAGAAGAGATATTAACAAAGGAGAGGTCTATAATACTTGACACACAGCAGCCAGACAAAACTGCGGTCTCTCTTGTTCTTTTTCTCATTCCCTCATCTCTCTGCCTGAATAGAATTGATTGGATAGGACATGCTGTAATTTGTTTTTACAATGAATAATGTTCCAGTTTATCCTCAGGGACAGTTGGGTGAATAATCTCACACCGACCTTGACACCCTGATGTTGTAAAATGCAGATCAGGTTGGTTGTTTTAAGCAGAGGAATCATTTAATTTGGTTTTATTTCTAGTGAAAAGGGGACTAATAAGGAAATGTTTGTGAGCCTCCTGCCCATGTGATAACATATTTTTCTCCATATATAAAAACTAGATGTAGCATTTGATTTGATTTACAGGCTCATCTAGAGAACTAGAAAAACCTTATTAACTTCAGTGCTAACTCTTGTGCTCTCCTCTCCGTCTTTTTTTCAGTTTACAAAGACCAAGTTTTGGGCATCAATCCATGTTTTAACATGTAATTCTAATGAGGTGTGATTGACACTGTTCAAATAAACTGGCTTCATTAAGCTGTTGTTCCAAAGGCTGTGCGACTTTGTGAGTGAATGCATTTAGCTTACAGGTTAAATAAAATCAAATTCCCTGTGCACTGGCTGTAGATTTTATTATTGTGTGTTTGTTTATTTGCAGAGGATGATAGCCAATTCTAGAATGTAATAATCAGTGTGATTTGAAATATTGAGTATATGGTAGCAAAAAACATTACAAGACAGGAAAAAAAGGTATTGTAGGATAGCAAGGAGACAGCAGCCCACTCAAACCTTCAAAAAAGATTGTTCATCGTGCTGGTCTACTGGAACTGAAGCTAATCCTTGTATGTTTGGCATTTGCACTGCATTAAAGGTAAGAGGGCCTGAGTCACTCTGCAGAATTCAGGCACAGCCAAAAGTGAATCACCTCTGACTAAACCACCTGCAAGCAAGAAGCTGAAAGTGCTCAGCAATTGAAGAAGCTATATGTGTGCCTTGCTTCTCAGATGGCACACAGGCAACCTCCAAGCATGTCATTGTTAGTTTGCCTCTATATGTATTAATAACTGATTTTTTTTTTTTAAGCAGTGGCTTCATATGAAAGCTGAAGGAAATGAGATTCATGGTGAGCTTTGGATCAGGTGCATGGCAAAGAGACAGTATGTACGAACACTATCCCATTATCCTTTTTAGGAGGTTGAAGATCTTTGTCATCCTAAGCCATGACCAGCTGTGCAGAGAGGGAGTCATTAAAAAATCCATGTGAAAAACTTATTTTAATAACACTTGTAGGTAGTTTTAATGC
The DNA here is from genome assembly GCF_001431845.1 of Calidris pugnax. Classification (NCBI taxonomy): domain Eukaryota; kingdom Metazoa; phylum Chordata; class Aves; order Charadriiformes; family Scolopacidae; genus Calidris; species Calidris pugnax. The sequence continues at coordinate 15,305,387 of NW_015090922.1, read as the reverse complement.
AAACCACTCACTTTTCTCTGAGCAGTATGAATGACAAAATACTTGCAGTGCTTGTGTCACAGTGTCCCTGATTAAAAGCCACCGGATCCCTGTAAAATTAGTTGGAAGTGCTTTCACTAAGCAAAAACGAAAATTTAGCTTTGTTTGGTTTAACCTTGGTCAGCAGCTACAACCATGCAGCCGCTTGCTCAATCCCCTCAGTAGTGATGGTGAGAAAATCAGAAGAGTTGCAGTGAGGAAAAACTCACAGGTTGAGATAAAGACAGTTAAATTAGTGAAGCAATAGCCACGCACACAGAAAAAGCAAAATAAGGAATTCATTCATTGCTTTGCATCCGCAGGCAGGTGTTCAGCCATCCCCAGGAAAGCAGTGCTCCATCATTTGTAACAGTTACTTGGGACAACAAACACCATCACCACAAACGTCCCCCACCTTCCTCCTTCTTCACCCCAGCTTCATATGCTGAGCATGACATCACATGGTATGGAATATCCCTTTGGCCAGTTGGGGTCAGCTGTCCTGACCGTGTCCTCTCTGAACTTCCTGTGCCCAGCCAGCCTGCTCACTGGCAGGGTGGTATGAGGAGCAGAGAAGGCCTTGACTGCTTAGCAACAACCAAAAATATTAGTGCACTATCATCACTGTTTCTCATCCCAAATCCCAAACATAGCACTACATCAGCTGCTAGCAAGAAGATTAACTCCATCCCAGCTGAAACCATAACAAGCTTGTAGATGAAATGAAAAATATCTAAAGTCTCCACTACAGGTTTTTATCAGTTATTTTGGAGATGAACCAGAGCAGAGTTTCTGGCATTGAGATTGTTCTCCATCCCTCTCTTCGGTTTTGCAATACCAGGGAAGAGGGTTTAGTTAAGGAAACATCTCTTCTTCATTCATTGCTTTGCATCCGCAGGCAGGTGTTCAGCCATCCCCAGGAAAGCAGTGCTCCATCATTTGTAACAGTTACTTGGGACAACAAACACCATCACCACAAACGTCCCCCACCTTCCTCCTTCTTCACCCCAGCTTCATATGCTGAGCATGACATCACATGGTATGGAATATCCCTTTGGCCAGTTGGGGTCAGCTGTCCTGACCGTGTCCTCTCTGAACTTCCTGTGCCCAGCCAGCCTGCTCACTGGCAGGGTGGTATGAGGAGCAGAGAAGGCCTTGACTGCTTAGCAACAACCAAAAATATTAGTGCACTATCATCACTGTTTCTCATCCCAAATCCCAAACATAGCACTACATCAGCTGCTAGCAAGAAGATTAACTCCATCCCAGCTGAAACCATAACAAGCTTGTAGATGAAATGAAAAATATCTAAAGTCTCCACTACAGGTTTTTATCAGTTATTTTGGAGATGAACCAGAGCAGAGTTTCTGGCATTGAGATTGTTCTCCATCCCTCTCTTCGGTTTTGCAATACCAGGGAAGAGGGTTTAGTTAAGGTAACATCTCTTCTGAGGTGTCAGTCATTAACAGCCTTTTCCTTGTGTTTGGGCGGTAGCAGATGGCTGCCTGTGATAGAGCTCATCGCCCAGAGGATGAGTAGATGGAGGCTGTCTGCCTTGTGCTTCTAGGAAACTGAGAGAAACCAGGAGTTAGGTGCAGGATGATGCAGTTCAGGAGAGGCCTGCTTTGAAGGTGCATCCTGGAGCAGCGATGTGGTGCATTAAGGCTGAGGCTCATGGGATTGAGGGTCTAGGCTTCCATTTTGGTGGGGCGTCTGCGGCCAAGCATGCAGCATGCAAAGATGCCAGCACCTCATGGACCAGCCTCCCTGGTCCTACACAGTGCTGGTGTCAGATGTGCTCAGCTGCAGGGGATGAAGGTTGTCGCATGTGGTGTGTATCCACCACCAAGCCCTTCGGGGCCCCTATAGTAAACCTCTATATCCTGTTGCGTGAATTCTGGTGTTCAATGCATAACTGAAAATAATCTATTTCCACAATGATAAGACTTGTTTTCCCATTCCTGAGAGTAGGTGGCTGCCTCCAGGACATCAGCCTTGTGCTTTTCTCATGTCATAGTTTGTGCAGTCTCTCAGTAATTTCATGAACATTTCTCCATGTATCAATCAGAATCTCAGTGCTGTCTTAAAGTCTAGGTTTTCTTTTTTAACTTTTTCTGTCTTGTAAGCATTTCGGTTGATAAATGGTTCCGTAGACCAGATGTGTATATGCTGTCACACTCTCAAATGCAGTCTCATCTGTTTGTGTTTTTGGTTTGATTAATTCTTATTGCTTATTAAGGCTCTTTCTGAATACAGGCAGCCCAGTTGGTCTGTAGGTGCCTCTGGGTCCTGCACTGGGTCACTGTTTTGGCAAGTGGTGAGGCTATACCAACCTGGCACAGCTGGCTTGTGGCTACCCAGAAGTCCATAGGAGCTGTCAGTCCAGTTTGAGGGTTTGTGACTCCTAGATGTGGCAAGAACTCCCTTTTCCAGTGTAACAGGGTTACGTTTGTTTTTCTTCATATCTAAATTAATTGCCTTGTCTTTCTGTCTGATGGCAAATTTCATGTTTCGTTTACTGTCAACTGTTTCATTCTCCAATATATGCCAGATTTCAGCATACAATAGATTTTCCTCATTATTTCAAAAGAAATGTTATCAATAAAAAGAAAATTAAAAATGTGTCACTATGATTTGGACAGAAAATAAATACACTGAAGCTAAGATTTCATCCCAAATAGACCCTGATAGTAAGAAATACTGGGGGGGGTGGAATTCACAAAGCTTCGGAGAATATGAAATAATGCTGTTTTTTTAAAAAATCAATTCTCCTTTAGCAAGTTTTTTCTTTTTTTCAGGGCTCTAGTGGAATTTCTTTTTGTGTGAGATTGTTCCTCATAATAATTTTGTCTTGTAATACGTCTTGATTACAGCTCATGCATTGGCAGTCAGACTGAATTTCTGAATCTTGTGACCCTCTGGACTTTAACCCCTTGGACTTCAGCTTCATTGGCTTCTAATATGTAATATTTACTGATTCCCAGAGCTGCCTTTGCATAGATGTTCAATTTACTCATTAATCTTGAGGGCAATTAGGCTTTCCTACTTGTTACCCTCCATTGGGTGAGATATCCTTAACCGCGTAGCAACATCTGAACCGAAGGAAGAGGTTGGCCCTGGCAGTACATAATGACAGCAGGTGACAAAATGTTCATAGCAGTTAATGGACGTGAATGTATACGTTGCATGCGCTGACCTAATCTCTTCTGGTTTTGTGTAAACTTATGCCAACAGATATCCTTCATAGTAAGGAAAAACGTCCATGAGGCATAACTTAATTTTTATATCATCTCAGATAACTTCATATTGTCTCTTACTGGTATATTCAGCACACCAATTACAAAAGCAAATAGACTATGCCTACCAAAACCATTAGCAATACCATTTAGCATACTCATTAGAAATGGCTTATTAGAATATGAATGTCTGTATTATTTTTTAAAGCATCTTTCTTTGCTTAGAATACCTACTACTAGTTTACTGCTGACAATTATCAAACAAATTGCCATATGTCAACTAATATGTAAATAGCCTACTGGGTTGTTATAATTCCAAATAAGTTTTAATATTTTCCCTTTGAACAGGAATACTGAATTCTAACGAGTTCTGGTTTGCAGTAAGGAGGGAGCTGACAACAGGATGAGGCTGTTGCAGGCGAGGCTGAGTTTGAGCAAATGCTGTAGTTGAGAGGTATTTTGATACCTGTGTAGAACCGAATTCTCCTAACTCCACATACCTTAAAACACTCTACATGTCTATTTCCAAACATTGCCGAGGTAGAGACTCACCCCGGTTTGAGCGGTTGACCCAGCGCTGCTTTCTGAGGGGCACCTTCCTAACATAAAATAGGTCAGTTCACTGGGTCAGAAATGTGATTACGAAGAAACTTTGCAAAGCAGCCAACGTCGTTACTCCAGCTATGCCCTGATACAGGGGCACCTCCAGGTTGCTCATGTACAGCAGTAAAAAGTTGATGGACTTCCCTGATATTCCAGACACCAGAGAGAGGGTTTCTTTTGATGCACTATGGTTGAGTGCTCCTTCCCCATTGTACTTTTATTCTGGTGCTTCTGTCTCATGTGATTTTATTATGAGCCATTTCAATGTACCTGCTTTTACAAGGTCAATTGTCTAACTCCTTTGGAAAGGCATTTTATTTATTCCTGGTTTTGTTATTCAAACATGTAGGCAGAAGGAATAAAAAGAATACATGAGTGGTTTAGGCAAAGATTTATGGCTTTGTTTTGTAGCACAGATGTTTGTGTAAGCATTGATGTTTTGGGGAGCTTGTGTTAGCATACCTGTTCTGAGGTTTCTCTGCCTCCGGGTCTGCATGATCTTAGAAAAGAAAGAGCACATTTACTCTTTGTGTGCCTTCTTTTCCCTGTGAACTTTGTAGCTCAGGCTTAACACTTCCGAAACTGGTGTGTCTTAAAAGCTAGTATTTCAGTGAACTGGAATTTATCCAGGCTGTAAAATCCACACAAAGGTGGTAGCAACTATTTCAGACTGTTGTTGCTGCTCAACGGTTGGTTAGCAGTTGTCCAGGTGTTATGTGTCATCTGCTCCTTCTGCAACCTTGTCCTCCCAAGTCACTCCCTGGCCCTGAGGATGAGCAGCAGGGTCTGCCGCAGGCAGGGAGCAGGCGAAGCACCTCCAGCACCTCCTCCAGCATCTCTGCAGCTTCCCCCTCCAGCCAGGAGAGTGATCAGTGGGGAAGAAAGGTTGCACTGAGCCTCAGACAGCTCAGACATGCCCCCACGCAGGCTCTCCTCCCGTTAACCCTGTGGCTCGTTTTGCTTCTGGCAGTGCTGCATGGACAGGTGTACCGGTTTTGCACCTCAGAGGGGACGTGGCTGCTGAAGGAGAATTCAACCCTGCCCTGGAGGAACCTGTCTGAGTGCGAGGCCTCTGACCAGGTAAGAGTTTCCCTCTCTTGCTGCTTCTGCTGCTGTTGTTTAGGACAAAACAGAAGACAAAAAAGTATAGTAATTGATGCCCATGTGTTTTTGTCCTGTCAAAGTAATCTTGACCAGCCTACCCTGGGTGCCTCACCTCAGTGAGCCTAATGGTAAGGGACATCAGGCCTCTCCCCTTCCACCAAGGGAATGTAGAGGGTAGACAAGAGCAGGTTTGAATGTACGTGAGAGAGCCAAGAGAAGTGAACCCAGGTAGTCCCAGCTGCCCTGCAGTGCAGGGGGCTCGGCTGCTGCCCACCCCAACCAGGGGAGTGACCGAAAGTTATTGCTTTGCCTTTTCTCCCGTTGGCACCTTGTTACAATAAAGTGACGGTTTGTTCTCTCTGTCTTGTTAGCAGCTATTAAGGTGATTAAGATGAACTAAACTGAAGGATATTTGCTTCTCACCTTTGGACAGGGGGCAGTCCCTGCTTTTTCTTTGTGTGTTTTTTTTTGTCTTTTTACCTTAATTTGCTGTGGGTGATGGAATTAGGCTTGTCAGTGTTATTTTCTTGCCCTAGTGCTTTATACTCTGCAGGGAGCTGAGACACCTGGCACCAAATGAAGGAGAGGGTAGGGATTTCCAGGGGATTTTTGTCAGCCACTGGCGTCAGCTAGTGCACCATGTGCATTCCCATGACACGTGATACCATTGCTGCTGTGAGCCTCCAAGGGTGATGCTTTTCCTCACGTAGATTGAGTGCGCTCTCTTCGTCCCAGGGTACTGGGAACTAGCACGTACCTAGCCAAAACTGTTCAAGTACATGAAATTCCCTCCAGAGGATCCGTGTCCTCTGGAGTTCCCGTTGCTTATTGCCTCGTTCCTCAGAAAGAATAAATGACAGCAGAGTGGAAGGAGATGGGAAAAGTGATAGTTTCTAATTTTCCAAATATGTTATATTTTACTTTATCCTTTAATTTGCAGCCTTATTCCTTGTCCCTTCTGTGTTCTTGGGTATGCCAGCAAAGCGTGTTATCTTAACCCCAAGTGTAAGCCTAGTCGGTTTGACTTTTCCTTGTATTGCCATTATGGTTTTTTCCAGAGCTGTGTTGAGTCATGACAAGGAGAGAGATACCTAATGGTAACACTTGATCATTTGTCACCTGCCTCCAAGTTTCCGTGAACTGATCTGAAACCTGCGTACATGGTGTTACTCCCTGAAATGTGAACAACTCTGTTTGGTTTCCCAGCTGATGTATATAGAGCCCTCTAATAACCTACTTTGTTCTCTGCATCTTGTACATGAGAACAAGAGGTTGTTTTGATAAGTCTGCTGTGTATTATGTTACAATTGTTGCTAAAACAAGATCCAAAGGTTTCGTGAGTGAATCGTTATAACGTTGTTTACTTTAAGTGTGCGAAGTGGTTTTGAGCTGTGTAGATGTTTTAAATTGTCAGCTCTCAATAGTTCGCTTGAGCTTTTATGCTGAAGAGATTTTTCTTTTCTCTTTGTAAGGCAGTTCTCATATCATTCCTTTAGAACATTAACATAGTAAATCCCTGATGAACAGCCTGTATGTTCACCTTAAATCCTTCTGCCTGTGCAAAGTACATCTGAATAGCTGTACTTATTTCTGAAGTACAAGGAATACATTCCTGAGTACAGCACAGGTCTCGGGAGTCAATTGCAGAATTAGCAGCTTGAAGAAGGGAAGTAAAATGCCTGAGTCTATTTAGACAAGGATACGTGCTTAGAAATGAACCAGAACAGAGAATGTGAGTATTCATCAGAGCCTGAGCAATAAGCCTGTGTTGCCTGTGACTTTTCAATATGAATCTTCTCCCTAAAGATTTTGGCCAATGCTTTCAAGCAAGGGTCTTGGTGTTCATGTCTTAAACAGTGAACATGAAGAGAGCCAGAGCCCAGGACTGTCAGGGGAGTGTGAACATCCCTGCTGCTCTGGTCCACATCAGGTCCCTCCCTCCCAGGCAGTACTGAAACACCTAGGTCACGAGATGGTGTTGGGCTATGGTTTGTTACCAGGAGGTCACGTAATTGAAGGAGGAGAGAGACTATTTGGGGGCAGAAAAGAATTTAGTTATATGAATGCAAGGCATGCTTTACCTCAGAGTCAACAAATGGAACCTGGCTTGTTATATTCCTAAGTCTAGATGTAGCCAAAGGACCCCCCCTCCACCTTGCTTTAAGTTTTCAAGTCTGAAAACATCAGCTTTGCCATTTTTACTGCCGGCTTGAGTTGTGCCTGTGCTTCCTGCCATCTGTTTAAGACTTGCTTGTGTGGTAATTTATGCCTCTCCAACTTTATTACAAAATAATGTCACATTATCTATTTTTTAGCCTGGCTGCAAAGCCCAACTGTTTGAGTGACTACCTGGGAGCAGCTGGGGAATTAAGATTAAATTTTTATTTCTTTAGAACATACAAAAAGTGGAGGACTGTTTTGATATGTGCATTTAAACTTGAAAGTAGGAGAATGACTTATGCTTATCATTAAGAAAAGTTAGAAAGCAGCTGAGAGAAAAGAACTGAAGCCCATGAGCTCTGTCTTTTCCCCCCTCCCTCCCTCTTTCTTTTTTTTTTTTTATATTTTTTTTTCTTTTCTCCTTTATATGCTCTCAGGATGCACCAGAAGAACAGCTCCTGAATTTGTCCATCATATACACCATTGGATATGCTCTTTCCTTCTCTGCCCTTGTAATAGCAACTGCCATTCTTCTTGGATTCAGGTAACTGGTGAAGCTCTGAAGAGAGTGGAGAAAAGGTGTTATGTTTTTTACTGTATGATAGTACCAGACTTTGACAGAAATGTTTCATTATTTTTTCCTCCTTTTTCCATCACCTTGTTATTTCTCTATCTTATGTCATTTCTGTGTTCCTTCCTACAACCATTTCTTCTCGAAATGCAAGTAAATTTCCTGAATCTTTGCAGTGTTACCAGTATGAATGTGTGGAACAGATGCTTTTATCAGTTGAAATATTTTGTTGTAACATTTTTTATTTCAATGAAATTTTCACTGGGAGAGATGGAAAAAGAGAGAGATTCCAGCATTCCCTCATGTTATCGCCTTGCAGATGGGGCACTAGTCTGGGGTGTGAGAGGACATTTAGGACAGAAGTTCTCGTGTTGCTTGGAATTACACAGTGCATAAAGCCCAGCTTGGCCTATGTCCCAGCCCTCACATCACAGTGTATTTCAATGCAAAAATGGATCTTTGATGCCATTTCTCTTTCTGGGGAACTTTCAGAAATTTTTATTTCTTTTGCAATATGGAAGAGAACCTAATTTTGAAACTTGAAAAGTTTCTGTGAAATAAATTGCTGTCCCCTGATCAGATTGGCATACTGGGTTCATCCAGGTATGCACTAACAAATTGTATGGAGTACATCAAAATTAAGAGATTACTGGTTGCACATGGCAATACTTCACTATGTGGGTTTGGTTAAAAAAAAGAAGAAAATTAAAAACTTCGTACTCCAACAGAGATGTCTTTTTTTCCCCTCTGTAAATGCAAGAGGTGTATTGATTCCAGCCAAGCTTTCATGCAGTTTGGGGATGCTGAGCACAGGAGACTGGTAGCTAGAAAATGCACAGATGTGATCCTGCTCTGTTGTGGGAAACAAGTCCCTCTGCTATGAAGTCCTGCTCCTTACTGCAGTATGTAGCCAGGTCCCATCATCCCTCTTATAGACTGATGAGGCTGCCTCCTAAAAGAGTATAATTTTCCATCTCCTGGTACTCTTATTTGAAATCAGGTCAGGTACCTTTGGTGCTCTGATGCTTAAGAAACTTTCTTCCCTGACTAAAGAATTATCATTGCCAGTTAATGATCATTTGCTGTGATGCCAGTACTCTCTGTTAACATGCCAGTCTCTCTCCTTTCATTCCTTCTAAGTGTTTATACCCTCTAAAAAGATCAGTCATGCCTCTTAGCTTCTAATTTCCAAAACTAAAGTAACCCAGGCCATCTAATATTGTGCCACAGCCTTTAGCATTCTATTATCCCTTCTCCTACCAGTGGAGAAGCATAGGCTAGTGATCTCAAAGAAGATTTAAAATGACTACAGAAATGCAGAGACATGCTCACCCTCTCTGAATGCCACGTGATAATTATGCACGTGTTGTACCTGTGCAACTTTGGGATTCATCTGACAAAACACCATATGGTCTTGAAGTCTCCAAATGTCTCCCAGGATAAGTGCTTCCTCCTTGTTTCAGCCAGCAATGACACTTTCTGAGTAACCTTAGCAGCCCAAATGTAAAGGTTATAGAGCGCAGCCATATACTTTTTGAAGGAAGGAAGGATGTGCATGTTTTTGTCAGGGAACAAAGAGAAAGTTTGTCACCAAGGACTAGTGGGAAAGAGGGAATTTTGATGCCTTGACTTTTGTAGAGAGATCCTTTAGCATTTTTTCCTTTAGCTGTGAAGCAGGGACTGGAGATGTGTACATGAATGTGTGCTTCTGATTATGAAAATGAGGTTTCAGAGATGTTAAAGGGGCTGAGAACCTTGTTGAAACCATGCCATCAAACCATTTTGTGCTTTCCTGTCTAAATTGTCTATCTGGAGATAAGTTGGTCCTGGATCTCATGAAATACATGAGACCTACCCCTACGCAGATTGCAGTTGTGAGATTCTGACTGGAACCTCCACTCATGGCCACTCCCCAGTAGCTGTGTAACCTCAACAAGTGAGGATCGAAATTTAATTCAATGGCACCAAAGTGCTGGAGTTCTCCACTTTTGTAATAGGAAGGCCTTTTTAAGTTCTTAGACTACACAACAACCTTTATATTTGTTTTTAATAACGATACAACAGAGGAAACAATATATCTCTAGTGTCCAATTTTGCATCCTCTGAAAGCAATGGAAGAAAAGTCTGTAATTTCAGTGATGGAAGCTGACTTAGGCCCATAACTTCGTGACTGAAACAATTTGAATAACTTGCATTGCCTATAGCAGAAATACTCAGTAACTGCTTGCAACCTATTTTCTTCAATTGGCTAATTTACATAATTTTTGCAATCTGATTTAAACGTATAGCAGTTCTAAAGGGTAGCAAGAAATAAATTTTGAGTTAAGGGAAAATAAATATTAATCATGTGTAAGTTTTTAAATAAACTGTGACTTAAAAGTGATGCAAAAATTTCTATTTGACCTATGAAAACAAAGTCCTCCTTGCTCTTCGGTGTAAAAGTGATAACTTTCAGACCAAGCCTATTTTCTATTCAAATTTATAGAGCAGTAAAAGTGGACATTTAAAGTATAAGTTCACTGAAACTCTTACTGGAACAATTGCTGTTTATTATATGTTACATATATCTTTTAACATCAAAAAAGAATCATACCCAGTGTAACTTCCTGCTTGTTTGTACCCTTGCAGTACTGGAAGCAAACAGTTTGTGGATGAGGCTGATAAAACTTTGGCAGCACTCTGCAGTTGGATGCCATTTACATGACTGCAGTTTCTTTTGCTATCCCTTAACGTGCTTTTTTTTTTTTGACAAATAGCAATTTTATTGTCTTTGCAGCTGGCTGCTGAAATTCAAGAGGATATTTTTCTTTGGGTTTTGGTTTTTTTGTGTGTGTTTTCAATTCTGAATGCAGAGGTGAAAATTCTGTTTCTTTTAGTTCTACGGAAAGCATTTACAATTCCCCCAGGAGGCAATTTGAATACAGATTTTTCCCTTGTTGTCAAAGCGGTAATTTACAGGTGGATGTTTTTTTCATTGCGGGCTTGAGCACAGCCAGAAGCTGTACTGCACACCAGTTCCTGAGCCTTGCCAAGGTAAACCTGTGCAGTGACACTGGGGTCAATTCAAAGAGATTAGATTCAGCATTTTGTGAAACTTAACTTTTTCAGATGTATGTCCTGAAAAATACTTTTATTTTTACACTTTTAAAACTTTTAAAATATTTTTCCTTGCATGCTGATCTCCTTCCATCCCCCAAACACTCACACTTGGGACTGAAGTTTTGAATGTCTTTTTGTTGATACTGATTTCTTCCCAACGACAGTTTGAAATCCCTACAGCCATTCTCAAGTTATGGGTTTTCCTCTGGTACCTCGTGATTTCCAACTGGCCTCATTGTTCCCTCCTTCAGTCCTGTCTGTGATGTTGCAACTTTTACTTAGCTGGTGGATCATACCTGGTTCTTCCTTTTTACAGACATCTGCATTGCACGAGGAATTACATTCACCTGAACCTCTTCACCTCTTTTATCCTCCGGGCTATATCTGTCTTCATTAAAGACTCAGTGGTGAAGTGGATGTACAGCACAGCCACGCAAGAGCACCAGTGGGAAGGACTTATCTCCTTCCAGGTAGGGGCAGACACTGAGGTGGTTCTCAGGATATCGGAGTCATCACTGTAGTGTGTCTGCATGACAGCAGGTAATTTCGTTTTGTGCAACGAGGGTCATACAAAATGCTCTCCTTCAGTCCATGGAATTTCTCTGAAACTTGTAGCACAACATCTGTGGTTGTGGTTGTGCCATCCTGGGCTTGGTACAGACAAGTAGTTGATGCCATGGTGTGTGTCTCTGCCTGTGGAAAGCTTACTCCGACTAAACAGAGGAAACACAAAGAAATAGATTTTTTATATATGTACAAATGCCCATATCTTCTTCCCATGCTGCAAGTACATTTTTTCCAGCAGTGACAAGAGGACATTCATTTCCCTAAGCCACCTCCTTTTGTGATAGGACTGTCCATCTTCTGTAATGACCAAATTAGTTGGTCATTCTTGGAGATCTTTATAATCTGTTAATGATGGAAAAAAGGGAAGCATCTGATTAAAATGCAAATTTGAAAGCATTTAGAAAAGCTTTGGAGGAACAGATGAATTAAATACTTCTAATCGAAGGAGAGGATGTACACCTCTATGTGAATATGATGAAAGCATACCTTTCCACCTTCAGATTTGGAATAACAATGTACTTTAATCCTCAAAGAAAAGGATTTTAATTATTTGTATAGCTCTTGTGATTCTAGAACCATGGGTACAGTGTTTGCTGCTGCAATACAGGGTGAAGGGTATGTTTTCTGATGCGCGCTTAGTACCCATCCCTTTCTGACACTGCCTAAGGCTTAAGCACTAATACCACATACTGAGTCTCATATGATGGTTGATTTCTTCTCATCTGCAATGTATCAGTTGGCAGGAAATAATATTGTAATACATACCTTAAATGATTTGGAAATGTTTGCATTGGATTGTCAGTCATTCCCTCCTTTCAGAAAAAACCTAGGCTTTATGCTTTCACACATGGTTTATCCAACAGTGGTTTCATCAGATGTGATGGATATATTAATTAGGTAATCAGGTTTCATACTTATCTAAAGCTTTGCTGACCATCTCTCTGTCATTTACCAGCCAAGAGAGATTTTGCACTTAAATGTGATGCTCTGGGCAATATCGCTGTTCTATGAAAAATCTTTTGCTTTGGAAAATAGTCAACATTACAGCATCCGTTATTTGCTCTTTAATAGAGAAATTCTCAACTGCAGAATAGAATATCTGTGGGAAGTGAAAAGATCCACTGAACTGCAGTTGATAGAGTACCTTTCACTTGCGCTTCTTTTCATCTTGTGGTGTACTTTTCAAATTATAATCTGTTGGTTACTGAGGGAAAATGCAGAACATGTAATTTTTAATTTTATTTTTCTAAAGGAGGAATGCTGTTGAAAGCATCTATTTGCTGTGTATAGCACCTGTTACTGGCTTCCACCCCTTCAGTACTCAAGCGTGATTAATTTAGCAAGTGTTGGTTGGAGGAGCAAGTAAGAGCAGCAGAGAGAACCAGTCTTTTTGGTTAATATCTTTTTATTCTCAGCCCCTATTGCATTCATTTGGGGTGTACTTATCTCTGTCACAGGAATCGCTCAGCTGCCGCTTGGTCTTTGTGATGATGCAGTATTGTGTGGCTGCAAACTACTACTGGCTGCTGGTGGAAGGCATGTACCTGTACACGCTGCTGGTACTTTCAGTCTTTTCTGAGCAGAGAATTTTTCGGCTGTATCTCTGCATTGGCTGGGGTAAGTTGATCTTTCTGTGCTGTCTGCCTGTGGCTGCCTGAACTGGCAGGTAGTGTAATAGGAAAAAATACTGTCTGTCTATGGTAGTGCTGCCTGGTTCAAGCCCTGCAGTCTCCTTTCCCTTTGTGTTCCCAATCCCTTGCCTTGTTTGAGCTGGGGGGTGCTGGGCCAGCCCAGCTCCCAGGTGCTTGCAGTGTAGAGGCTGTGATTTCATAACGCAGGGACTGTGCGGCACCATGGGAAATCCCCAAGCCAGTGCCAGCCAGGTGCATGCTACTTCACAGAACCACAGAGTTGTCAGAGTTGGAAGGGACCTCTAGAGATCATCTAGCCCAACTCCCCTGCTAAAGCAGGATTGCCCAGAGCACATCACTCAGGACTGCATCCAGGCAGGTCTTGAAGTTCTCCAGGGAAGGGAAGTCCACAACCTCCCTGAGCAGCCTGTTTCAGCGCTCTGTCACCCTCACCGTAAAGTTTTTCCTTGTATTTAAATGGAACTTCCCATGTTCCAGCTTGTGCTCGTTGCCCCTCGTTGGGTCACTGGGAACCACTGAAGAGTCCGGCTCCATCCTCCTTCAGCCCACCCTTTAGATACTTATAAGCATGAATAAGGTCTCCCCTCAGCCTTCTCTTCTCCAAACTAAAGAGCCCCAGCTCCTTGAGCCTTTCCTCATGAGGGAGATGCTTCCATGCCTTAATCATCATAGTTATGTTGGACTCTCTCCAGTAGTTCCTTGTCTCAGTATTCCAGTTGTGGCCTCACCAGTGCAGAGTAGAGGGGGAGAATGACCTCCCTCGGCCTGCTGGCCACACTCTTCCCTATGCAGCCCAGGATTCCGTTGGCCCTCTTGGCGACAAGGGCACATGATACTTCTCCTGCAAGACATCAGCTTCCCAATACAAAAGATGTGTGGGTGATTCCAGGTTAAGGTGGGCTTTTTCTGGATTGCCCAGCTTCATCTCCTGATAGTTTCCCATTGCATTCAAAGGTATGTTAACTAGTTTTGGTGCAAAATAGTGACTATACCTTGTATCTGGTCATGGATAACAGTAGAGAAATGGTGGCAGCATGAGCTAGGAGGATGCAAAGGGGCTGGTAAAGAAGGAATGGCTAGCAAGGAGTTGTTGGGCTGGTTATGTAGGCAGAGCAGGTCAGGTAATAATTGCTGGGCAAAGGAGTGGTCAGGGTGCACGTGCCATGGGCATTTACACACTTGAGAATAAGGACTGCGATGCCCTGAAATCAGGTGGTTGAACCAGAGGCACCTTCTGTAGAAATGCTAAAACTTTGATTCTTTCACTATCTAGTTAGCCTGAAAATATATTACTGTTCAGGATTAATCCTATTTTTGGAACGATCTTTTGTGTGCTTTTATTACATTCTCTCCCTTCCTCTTCTTCCCCCCTCCCCTTTCGGTGGAAATCAGGCGACTTTTGGAAAGCTGAAAGTAAATCCCAGTAAATGCTGCAAGTGCTTTCACAGATACTAGTTTGAACATGTAAATTGCTTTGACTGTCCTTCTGTATGGATTTACCAACTGTGAATATTCTAGCAAATTAGTTCACTGGTAAAATGCATATAAATGGCTTACTGTGAATTACCCAATTCTAGCGAACAGTAGATATATGAGGAGCAAAGGCTTTCCAGCGTATTGATGGGAGTAAATAAATGCAAGTAATAGCACTTTCCTGCTGGAGAGTTTTAGTTCAAAAGTTCTGTGTCTTCCATTGTTGTTTCATATGTAGGACATGCAGCAAAAGCAACAGAATCTTGCATAACATTTGAACTATGTGCATTTTAATCATATTTTATGAACAGCCATAACCTCAATTAAAGAAAAAAAAAAAAAAGGATGGAGGGACTATCCTGAAGCACTGACTGAAACCATGAGAAGAAATGGAGAAGAAATTAGAGCAAAATTATATCTAGCCAAATCTGAGGATATTGTGTTGTTTTATAAGTAAGGGTTAGGATGGTTTTGATCTGAATCACTTCTAGTTACAGTTTGTCTGTTGCAAAAGCAGAAGGCAGAGACAGAAGTTGCTTTTTTTGCTTGTTTGTTTGTTTGGCTTTTTCTTTAAAATGGCAGTTTTACTACTGTATATTGGATTTCTGGATGAATTTGGAAAAAGAGTGGCGGTGCCAGAGCTTCGCACTGGATACATGGGTTTCATCTGAGCTTCCTAGAAGAGCTCTGCCTGTGCCATTCAGTCCTTATCTGTACAGTTTTTTGCAATTCCAGCCATGGCTGCACGTGCAGACCTTGTCAATGATTCTCCATCTTCAAATGCAGAAACATCTGCTATTTCAGTGCTCCCAGATTAGTTATTCCAGATAACCATTTTGTCTCTAAAAAGTGGAAAGAGATGAAGATTTTTTTTCCACTCTTTCTTGCTTCTTCGCTGGTGATTCCATTTTTTCATTGCTCAGGTCCTTCCCTAGATGCCTTTCTGCTATTAGCAGTGCTCAGCATGCAACGAGCAGCATGACAGCCTCAGCATAATCCTGAGGCTTCAGAGAGCCAGTAGGTTCTTGTTTGGGCTGAGAAAGTCCCACTCTTTGAAACAGTTTATCAGCTGTAAGCTGGATCAAAAAATACCTATCTATTTGGTTGTCAGAGCTGATTTGATACTTTGCCCCTTTGTTCTGTTAATGAATTGTCCTCTTACTGGATAATTTTTTAACTTGTTCATTACTGAACATTTGATGAATATATATGTTTTAAACTTTTGTACATGCACTTGTTCACAAACTTAGTGGGTGTTAGCCCTTTCCTCTTGGTATTCCTTCTGATTATAACTGAACTTTGTGATCACTTACAAACCACATGGTATTGCTTTTGCTGTCTGATTAACTTCTGCAGTCCCCAATGTGATCACATATGTTTGCAGTTGTGCTTCTCTCAAATGTACATAAAACTGTGTATTCTTCTCAAGACTTTTGTCCACCTGAGTGTTTGCATGTACTCTCAGTCATGATGTTCGCCCTGTTCTTCTTTTGAGGAGAAACAGGTCTCAGAACAAACAAGAAACTAGAGCAAATTAATTCTTCAGGTAATCCCAAGCAAAACTGTAACGTAAGGGCCATCTTTCAAATAGGTAGAAAAGTCCCAATACCTATTTCTGTCCAAGGTTTTGAACCACTATATTAAATAGTGCTATATTTTGTTATAACAGGAAAAAGTCCATGTAATCGTGTAGATAAAAAAAAAGAGGTACTTCTCACATTTTATGTCTAACATGATAAATTCATCTCAATTCAAAATGTGGAAAGGATAAACCTGCTTTTCAAATGGAAACAAGTAAAAGATACCATACTTAGTGTGTGTCTTCCTAGGAGCAGTTAGCAGTGAGGAGTGTAAAGAAAAAATAATAAATATTTCTCAAATATATTTTTGCTGTATCATAATTTCAGGTCAATACTTAATGTTACAAGACATACTCCATTTAGTATCAGTTCAAATGAGCAATTATTCTTTGCTGTTAAAGTGTTTTATAAGGGGAGACGTCTGTTTATCTCATGTTATTGTATTTTGCAAAAGCTAGAAAAGTTATAAAATCTTGATAGACCTCAAGAAACTAATGCAGTTTTACAAACTGGGAGTCATTTATATTGACATCATGTATATTGATAGAATTCTATAAACCTTCCTGATTACTTGTAAGGTAACTTTATTCCTGTAATGGCCACTTCCTTGCCAAGATTTCATGCCACAATGGGCTTTGAGATGGCAGTATTAAATTTTTTCTATTTCATTTAATGTGGAAAATGCCTTGCTTATGTCTTCTCTTTCTTTGTGAAAACAGGCTTTGATACATTTGTGTCAACCCTGAGTTCAGACATCTTACTGCAAAAACAATAGTGTATGCCATTTTCAAAGCTGATGGGAAAAGAAAAAAAAAAAAAGGCAGAAACACAAACAGCGTCAACAAACAAAATTCTTAATAGGCTAATGGCAGAGCAGGTAGATGTGCTGTTCCCTTCAGTCTGGAGGTCAGCACAACAGCAACTAAACAGGGTGTTGGTGCAGATAATCATTATCACTTGCAGGAAGAAAAAAAAAAAAAGCAAAAAAGCAAAGATTTTCTGGCTTTTCATTTACAATAGGTTAAATTGTTCCAGTTGTGGCCTTGACAACTATATACATGTATATGTAAATTATCACCTGCAAGAAAAAAAAAAAAAAAAAAGCAAAAAAAAAAAAAGCTGTTGCAGGTGTAGGGACACCAACTCACTGTTCATCATGCCTGAGCCCCAGGGAAGAGTTACTGAGCTTGACATGGACTTCAGGCAGCTGTGTCAGTAGAGCGGTTTATATTGTAACACTGCTTGGATTCTGCATCACCAAAGATGCTTGGTGTGCATCTTTGAGCACCTTTTGGTGGAAGAAGGACCCGTTTGCATTCAGAAGGGGGAAGGAAGTAGGAATGGGGAAATAATAGCAACATCCCACAGTGTCTGTGTGCAACATCCAGGAGGGAAGAATGACAGGAGGAGACAATTTTCAGCACTGAAGGCTAAAAAGAAAATGTTAATAAAAAGCTAAGCATTCTCTGAGCTTCTATGGCAATTTTACACCCAGCTGCACTTGCAGCGGGGAAACTGCCATAAAAAATAAATAATTCCCCTCCTTCTAACCCTTGGCAATCCAAACTTGCTCTAAGGAAGAATACTTTGAGGGAATGAAGCTATTAAAGGCTGGAAGCCTAGCTAGAGTGTCAGTCTCCATCCTGAGTGCCAGGAAGATCTGACTGGAACACAGTCAGTAAGACACTTTCCTTCTGAAGCTCAGTATGAATTCTGTAGCAACAGGAGATACATTCATTGTACTAGCTATTTCTTGACTCTCTTAAAATAAAACTTTCAGACAAGGAGGTGAAAATTGTTTTTGTGTCCAGACTGATTCCTGGTAGGAGGAAACACGTCTGTCAGGAGTTTCTCTTAATTCTCTCACTCTTTGTCTTCTGGATTCTTTCAGAAAGAAAAACATTTCATCTTTTCTTCCCACATCTTCATTGCTCTTACTCTTTCTACCTCTAGTCATATTTATTTACCACTTCTTTCAGTTCCTCATCATGTACTTCTTGCATTCATACGTTAAGCAGTTGATCAAGTCAGAGCATCCTGGATGGCTTCTGAAAGGGGCGGATAAGAGTTCGTCTGACAGCAGTAATGTCCTTCTGGTTTGTGTGCCTGATTATCTCGAAGGCTGAACTTCTCACCACATGAAAATCAGTGATGTCAGGTTACATCTAAAATAGGAGCTTAAGCACAGACTCATCAGTTCTAAAATCCTGTATTCATAATATATCCTCATTTAAGGGTCTTGGTAGGATGGCAGTGCTCTTGTCCTACAGAGGCCGATTTACTCCAGGAAGAACCTCTAATCAGCAGGTGAGGCTGAGGGGAGCCTTTCTTGCTCCTCATACATCTTTCTCCCCTGAAATTGTTCTTACGTACATTGCAAAGCTAGAAATACCATGTGTCTGCAAGAATGAAAACTGCTTGAACATTGAGGTGAGGGAAGGAAGGAATGGCAGTATGGAACAGCACCACCTGGTGATACCTTTCGTGGTAACTGCTACTTAGTGGACTCAAGAACAACCCTGAGCTTTTCTGGTCTATCCAAAAATATCCCAGACCCATTAAACGGAGAGACCGATTTCTACATGCTGTTACCAGGACATGGCAGATTCCATTAGCAGCAACACGAGTTGCTCTCCTCTCTGCTCACTAGGGACAGTGGAGCATTGTGAAGATGTCAACCAAGTGGTGGTTCCTATGTAGAATTTCTCACAGCTTTCTTCTCTTACCTACCCCATCCTATTATCATTCTGGATAATGTCTGGGTTTCCAATTTTTATTTTTTTTTCTTTTTACTATGAAGACACCTGGCCAGGTGTAGAGTATGTATGCTAGAGTGAAAATAAGTAGGTTGTGCTGCTTATTTATGCAGGGGGGTATTAAGACGTTGATTTGGCAGTTCCATTACTTTCTCATCATCTATAATATATATTATCATTGCAGCCTGTCCCCTGTTTTTTGAAGTTGAAATTTTTTAGCTGAGCTGTTGGCATGCTTATTTCCTAGCACACTTGACAGATTTCATAGTCACCATGCAGCGTTCAAAGATGGTTTTGGTCATTTATTGGCCTGTAAGAATTAACATGGCACAGGCTATTATGAATAGGCTGTTGCAGTTTCTGGCGTTTTCAGCAATGATGCAGTACAGACAAATGTAGACATTACCATTTCCAGAATTCAGAGACTTTTCAGTGGTCAGTTAATCTGGGGAAAGATCAATCTCTGAGCTTTCTGTATGACAAAAAGCAAAATCAGAAAGAGTTCAGCCTATATCTTAAATATGTGAATCCTATAAATGAGTGCATTTTTTTTTCAGCTATCTGATATTCTTTGAATAGCAGCAGCAAGAGAAAGAGGTGTATGACTGAAACTCAAATGCACCAGAAGAGCTGCATGTTGGGAGTCCAGGACTGAAATACAACGCTAATTCAGTTAATGGATGATAGTCATCTGTAGAGTTTATTTAAAGAGCTGTATACAGTTTGCTTTCGCTGCCTGCTTAAGGCACCCAAATTTGTCTTGACTGAGTGAAGTAACCAGAATATTTGCATTTGTGCCTGCTAATGCAGGTTAATTAGGTATCAAGGTTGTAAATTAATCTATAGAGAGCCTCAGTGATCCTTGCAAACTACAGTTATTGCACAGCTGCTGCAGACTTGCTCTTTTGCTGCTGTGAATGACTTCTACAGACTTGAGGTGGATTAATGAATGTTTTTGGGGCAGTCTCTTCTTTAGGTCTTGACTAGGGCTTTGGAAAACTGGATGCATTCCCATCTGCTGAGAGCATGTTCCCCACAGTTTTCAGAACCACCCATTTCTTAGGACAAGACTTTGTGAATTTGGTAGTTGTCAGATGGTATTTATATAGAATTTGCACTGATGTTCAAAGCTTATATGTATGCATTGCACTGTTAAGTCTCGGTGTCCCAGATTAAGATGTGCATTGCTAGCATGGAAAATGATGTGACTGATGGTGTTGAAACACCAAGGCACCAGAGGCCTGCACTGCAAGTGGGAATGGGCAGAGGATGCAGGACATGTCACCTTGTACATGCTGCTTATTAATTTGTATATTTGCATAGTGGGATGCTGATGCAGTTCAATAATACCAGCCTCTCAGCTAGGCTCTTTTGAAATATAATAGCAATAACAGATTCTCAATTCAAATGTCAAGTAATGCCATTAAAAATGGAGAGATTTCTGATGTATCCAGAAGATGGAGATATTCACAAATCATTATTGTTATCTCTTGATTTATCAGTTACCTCCACTGACATGCAGCCTTTGTGCTTTCAGTGTTCGTGTCTTATCCTGTAAGTTTCATATTAAGATGTCTTAATTCTCAGCAAAGTCAAGAAAGGAATAAGTCAAACTATAATTAGTTTCTGTGAATCAAAAGCTCATTTGTGTTTGGAAGTGATTTGCAATGACCGTGTTCTTAATCTCTTATGCCACTATCAAAGCAGCACAGAGTTCTCAGTAACTTTGCCCCCAAAAGATTGTGTACTTTCAATATCAGGTACATCCACAGAACATGTTCAACTGCTTGCCCCAATAATCTACTCAATTCATTATCTTTGCTCTTATTCTAATTATTGGTATTTTTTTTCTTGCTGGTGCTGCTCTTTATTCTCTTTTTTTTTTTTTAACGAATTAAGGAGAACAGTTGGTCTTTTGTGTCTGTAGTATTCAGTTGTTCTGATAGGAGAGAAAGATTACAGTAAAACAAGAGAGAAGGCTTTTATTGATAATACCCACTACAGATACTGCTTGAAGATTTTCAGACTGCGAGAGATCACTGATTTCCCTGTGGCTTCTGCTGTCAAGAGCTGTGTATTTTTTTGCCCTGTGCAGTGCTTCCTGCTGTGCGCTGATGTTCTTATGGTCCCTTACCGTATTGGTTCTTAAAAATGCAATAACAAAGCACATTAAATGTTGCCCTT
Source organism: Calidris pugnax (assembly GCF_001431845.1). NCBI lineage: Eukaryota > Metazoa > Chordata > Aves > Charadriiformes > Scolopacidae > Calidris > Calidris pugnax. Next base: position 15,284,384 of record NW_015090922.1, on the reverse strand, counting down.
CCTATACAATGTACCTACAGCATCTGACACAGTCTAAGGAGGTGCATAGGGGAATTAAAGCATCTTGATCCATCCTTAGGCAGAAATTCCTCATCCTGCTCATTGAGTCTCAACATGCTTTCCTTCCTTGTGGGCTTTCTTGGCATTCCCTATACTGAGTATTGGTTGGGAGATGCATTTTAAATTCTTTTTCAAGACCTAGGCATTTCATAAATGAAATAAATTAGCTTGAGAACCTTTGACATAGTAAAGCAAGTAATGACTGCCAGCTTAGTTGGCTTTTCTCTCTCCCCTTTACACCTCAGATAAACTGACACACATGCACTGGCAGGTAACGGTAGGACCAAACCTCTTCTCAAGACCAGATGCATCTGATGTCCTTGCTGCAGCCACTCAAGTCCATGCCAATACCGGAGCCCAAACTGGGGACTTCTCTGTGGGGGAGGCCTGAGCACACTGGCTGCATGTTGTGTGCCCACAGTCCCCTTTGCCATCGGGGCTGCGTGGGGCTGAGTGTGCTCCGGCCCTGGAGCCAGAAGACAGGCTGAGCTTGGGGCTGCCTGAATGTGGGGTAGCTGACCCACAGGCAGAAATGTGGGTGCAAAGGTTCGGGTCAGAGCACGCTACACTCCTCTCTAATGTGAATATAGAGGCAAGCAGAGCTTCCAGACATTTTGTTGTCTTGGCCCCCTCTGTGAAACTTTGTACGGAAAAGCTGGTATATACAGAGTATGGGGGTGATGGTCTGTTTGTTTTTCATGCCTGTTAGGAGCAGGGGCCCAGGTGAAATGACTTATGTGTATTAGTTACCTGCAGGTTAGATTCCTCCTCCCACCATTGACAGCCATCTGCGCTGGGTAGGAGCTGCAACCCTGCCGCCAGTTAATTATGTTGCTCATCATTGAGGGGGGGGGAGAGAGGGTGGGTTTGTCCTTCTCTCTGCTTTTCCCTGTCTCTTGATGTCAGTGTCAACCTTGTTTCCTCTCTTCCCAGGTGTGCCAATGCTGTTTGTTATCCTCTGGGGAACTGTCAAGTACCTTTATGAAGATGAGGGGTTGGTTTAGTTCTGATTTTTCTAGCTATCTCATTTGTGCTGTCTGTGTGCACCGGCAGGTCACTGTTTGCTTTCTGTTCGGTGTGGTTTGCTTTGGCAATGTGCTGAAACCTCACATAATTGCTTCTGTTTTGTCTGAAGGTCTTGCATAACATTTCAGAAAGGAGCATGTGTTTCGTTCTGATCAGAATTTTCTGCATGTCTGAATGAATCTATCCTTTTGCAGGTCAAGGAAAGGTATGTTTTGTTTTTCTGGAGTTAGTGTATCAACAGTAGAAATCATCATACCCAACCAAGACCGCTCCTGATACTGTGCCTTTGGCAATAGCCTTTTCAGTTATGCTTCAGAGGAAGGCAGAAACCTCCCACAGAATTCTGCCTGCGATTTGTAGCAGTTCACTTATGCCTAACAGCAGAGATGTGATTGCCTGCTCTTGTTTAAGCTTCCATTATTTAGATCTTCTTAAAATAAACGCGCATTCTCTGTCTGCTTACGTTAGTCTTGCTGGAGTCAACTATGCCACGCATAAAACTGCTGCAAAGCACAAAATACTTTTTGTCTGCTTTTACCATAGCGGTTGTTCTGAAAAATTGCGTGTGCTTTATATACCAAATAGGTTTTTTTAAAAACAAAAGTGAGGAAAGTGGCTTCTCAGGGACAGTGATTGCCTGCAAATATTTGGGTAGCTTTCTTTGTGATAACGTTCACAACTTTAAGCTATTTCCTTTTTATTCTAAACATACTGTTTATTGGGTCTTCCTCTTACTTAATTTCCAAACAACCCAGCCAGCACTTTTGTAGAGGGTCCTTTATTTTTGCTCACCCCTCCCTCCAACCCCCCCAACACAATGCTTGCTGGAGAGATGCTGCAACGTGAAAATTCAATGCAGTCAGAGCCACCCCCAGACTTTTTTTCTGGTGTTCATGAGTATTAAGAACTGGCCTTTTCCCCCCCCCCCCGCCCAGTGTCTTTTGTAGTACTGAAGTATTGAACCAGTTTGGTCAAAGCTGCCTTTTCTGGCTTAAGCAATGTTAGGATTTTCTGACTTTCCTTTTCAAGATTGACTTGATAATATTCTGTAGCAAGACCGTGACCATAGTGATGTATTGCAAGTTTTATTGAAATTATCAGAATAGGTGTAGAGAACATGCAGCCTCTGAACAGGCGACGTTCCATGGGCATATCTTCCCACTGATGTAGAAAATGTATTCAAAGTGCTCATGCTGAGCCTTCTACATTATGCAGTGCTCAGAGCTGATTTATGTTTTCTATTAAGGAAAACTGTCACTCACAGCCTTCAGCAGACCTTAAAAGGGGCAATTTTGCACCTTATTGAATTTTCTAGATCTTGTATAAATATTTGTAAAATACAGCAATAAATAACCACGTGCAGCAGCTTCTCTGAAAGGCAAGATTTCTGTGCCTTGGGCGGGCATTTGCTGGAGCAGGCAGGGATATCTTTCATGCTGTTTGCCATAGCGCTGTCACCGTGGACATGCAGCAAGCTGTAAATTTCATTTGTGACTTAACTGCTTCCCTGGCTATGAGGAATAACTGGAAGTAAATGTGGTCATGGCTGGGAATCTGAGGCAGTCCTGTGAACACAGCCATTTGAATGAAGGACTGAAGCCTGCAAGACTTGCGCACTGTCTCCTCCTTTCCTTACACTAGCAAGTGTAAACTTCTTTAGAAAGCAGATGCTGTTTTAAAAAGTGACCTATTGAAAAAGACTGTGTCTACATTGCGAATACAATTAAAGGCAAGCTGTGCTTCTTAATTAGTCTGTACTTAAAGAGCTGACGCTTATACATCTTTGTTTCGATCTGCAATTAATTATGGGAGCAAGACAGCCAGCCTACAATCTTTCAATCTTTTGAAAAAATTAAGCCATTCAGCTCTACCTCTTCAAGGTAAAAATTCAATGTTTTTTGAAAAAGAATACCATATTGGTAAGCAAAGGCAGAAACTTCCTAGTAGCATTTGCTTCACCGGACCAATTCTCCATTCACAGCTCTGAGGCTATGAGCTGCCAAGCATCTTCTGAATGATGCTGGATAAACTGCAGGGCTAGATCCCAAACACAATAGAAGTTGCTGAATTTATCAGTGTGGCAGTCCCAGAAAGCACAAATTGGCAAGAAATCATGCAGATCTATCAATTTTATTTTCTGGATACTTTAATAATTGTGACAGTGTAATTGGGCTGTAATGGCAGTTTTATTGCACATATTTGTATAAATTTAAAAGTAGCTAAAACTGTTCTGTGCCACAGGAAGCAAATTAATACATATGGAAATGTAGCAGAGTTAAAGTAAAGAATTATTTCTCAGCCTCTGTCATTATCAGGAACTTAAAAAATTGCCTGTGCTTCCACTGCAGCTAGTCAGAAAATTAGAACTCCACTTCCAACTATCATCCCACCGGTCTTGAGAGCTTCAAATAAAATTAATTTTGAAGGCTCCCAGTCACATGTACCAATTAAGTTCTTCTGTAACTCAGATTCCAGCTCAGGTCTGCTGACTGAACACTATATGTACAGCTTTTTTCTCCAGTATCTAAAATGCAATTGAATCATAGGTTGTGGAGCTGCTGGTTGCAATAATGTGCTTGTTATATGCCTATTAAACTGAAACTGAGAGGAAAAATGAAATCCTGAGCCCTTCTTGGGCTTGCAGTACCTGCAAGGGAATATGGAGTTGCCACAGCCAAGCTGCTTCACTTTCCTCTCTTGTATGTGTATGCACATGGATGTGTTGGTGTAGTGTGGGTGCCTACCACGTGCTGCATGGTTTGCTGGTTTCTCTCAAGCTGACTGTCGCATTACAAGGTTGGGAGGGCTTACTCTCTGCCAGCATCACCCAAGCTGAAATTTCATAGGCCTCTTAAGAAACCTTAAGGAAAAAGGAGTATATGTATGTTTTGGCAGATGAGATGTGGAGATGAAGAGAAACTTGTTTTGTGAAGGAACCTGTGTTTTCTGTAGTGCTCTTTCATAGTTTATGTTTCACAATCTGTGTAGCTCAGAAACTTGCTGGCTTTCCTGATGACTGTTGCTTTTGAGTAATGCTGAGCAATATGGCAGGAGACTAACAAAGTCATTTCGTAGAAATATTAAGAATGTTGTCACTGCAGCAACAAGTGAAGTGGCATGTGAACACTGCCCCAGTGCCTGGGCTATTGTGCACGCACATGGCCCATCCTACAGTCAGGGGTGGCTGGCTGTGGCCAGGGTGAGACCAAAAGAACTAGATGTACAAACCCTGCAGGGTAAAATTAACTTCAAACCAGTGGTCCCAAACTGTGGCTTTCAGCCATCACTTTTCTTGTGATTGTTCTCCAATATTGCTCAAGGACATAGGAATTTATAAAGCTGAAGTGAGACTTATGTGGAGAATGAAGTATTATATTGCCTGCGGCATGTTACTTACTTGGCAGAGGGCTCAGCTTGCCAACAAAAGTTGGGAACTATTGCTCCTGTCTTGGATTTTACTTGCTTGTCACTTTTAAAACTCCCTTTGGGCCTGAAACCTGTCTGTATACACTGAAGGAACTGGAGTTTGCTGCCTTAATTGCTTTCTCCTGGTTGAAATTAGAAGGTCTTTTTGAAAATAAGGAAAAATAAAATAGATGACAGGTATAAATATTGATACGAGAAAACTGACAAACAGTTAAGTAATAAGATGACATGACATTGGAGACTGAAGAGTAATAAAAAATAATGCAGAAAGAGGAAGGTAGAAACCATTCAGGAAAGGTCTGACTCAGCTTCCGCCCTTCTTCTTTCAGCCACATGACAAATTTGACCTTGGTTTTAATGGAGTAAATCTTCACAATTATATTATAATAATTCATAGCAAATTGTGAAGGAGAGCTGGCCATTAGTGGGCAAGAAAGGCAGTCGAGTAGTATTGAGTTGAATTATGATAGCTGCAATAGTACAAAGCATTCAGCGTTTCTAAGAAGCAACTGCATCTGTTTCCATGTCAGCATGATGTGCTTTCCTGGTATCTAGTCTTCAATACTGTTTTCCATCTGCACTGCTGTGACAATGAAAAGTGGGAGATTTTAGTGATGTACTGAAACTTTTTCTTCTTGTCTCCCTCTTTTTGCCATCTGCCTAGTTGCTGGACCAGAAACTATAACATGAATTACTGGCTGATCATCAGGCTACCCATTCTCATCGCCATTGGGGTAAGTGTGGGGCATGTGCAGCAAGCTGGCAGATTTCCATGAGAACAGGACATGATCTAGTGCAGAGAGCAAACGTGCACATGGCTGTTGTGTATGTCCAAAGGCTAATAACCTTTGAGGGTATTGACATTTTCAGTCAGAAATGTGATTTTATGAAACCAAATTGGTTTCTGTCACTGGAATTCCAGACTAGTGTTTCATTTGTTTAATTTGGGCACGTGCTGTTGCAGTGGCAGTAGATGACAACAACACAGCATGCGGCAGCAATCCTGTTAACTCCCCGGTGCAGGGAAAGCTGTGACAGGTAGTACAGGGAGGCAGAAGATAATATTCCAGGTGCTGGGCTACAAAAGAGCAGGAAACTATGTGGCATTGTGGAGAAATGCAGTGTTCTGCAGCCACGTTGTGGTGGACCTCCAGGTCAAGGCAAATGGGACAGCCCACACCTTTACTGTGTCTCACTCCCCAGAGATACAGGTAAGATCCCATACTTTGTTTAATAAACTGCCTGCGTTTTCAGAAATTACTTGTGCATTCACAGAGGATGTATTTAGAGCACAATTCTTTAGCAAGGATTTGAATTCCATGGCAAATTATGCAGCTGCAGAGTAGCAGGATGCAGAGGGACCTACATACACCAACTAGCTTTTGTGAACCCTTATGCATGTGTGTTTCTTGGTGATGACATAAATCCATCTTTCATTTTTCCAGGTAAATTTCCTGATCTTTATCAGAGTTATATGCATCATCATCTCCAAACTACAGGCTAATTTGATGTGCAAAACTGACATAAAATGCAGGTATGTCATTTAGTGGTCTGACACTTTCTGTGCCTCTCAAAATGGAAGTAGACAAGGATGTACATGAAAAGGAGTGGATTGCCAAAGGTGGTTAAAGATCACAGGCCTTGGGTAGTGCACAGGTGTGGTGTCACACATTGGTATGACTGCTTGGACAATCGTTCCCCAGAGAAGCCTCCTGGTGAAGCCAGGACAGGTGTTATACCTGGGTTATAGTCTTTCTGAGCTCATCTCTTTATAGTCTTCCATAATACTGGATGAATATTAATTAAGCAGACATTTTTTAAATACTTGCAGCATATGCAAGTACTTCACCTAATTTGAAAAAACCATGAATGTTAGAAATAAACACTTTAACTTCAATGAAGATCAAGGTGGGGGTCATTTTGTATATTGCTCCTTTTTCTTCTTCCCGGTTGTTACTGGGACAAACTTTCAATCTTGAATAGATATGATGTTTCAAGAGAGATGTCAGATATATCACATAAGTGTTCAATTTTTATTTTGCAGGCTTCACCCTGCCTGTGTGTGTATTATTCCTGCTATTTAATCACCGTGCTAAGATTCATGGTCACATCTTTCATTTCTTCATCTTGGAGAATATTTCTGTACTGCAGACTGAAAAATAATGTAGAAATAAAAAGTTAGCAATAGGGTGAACTAAGCAGTGGGGAGCCTCCATGCTGTGATAGCCAGACTGCTCCTGATGGTTGACTTAGCTAGTCTGAAGTTGAGTATTTCACTGCTGCAGTTTTCTAAGCTACACACAGCATGTATTTTGGTGTATTCTCATCAGGGCATGGAGTTGCCTTGAATGTTACCTGCTTTCTTTACCTCATAAGAAATTTTTGAAATCCTAATTTCTGTTTAGAGCTCAAAGCAGAGAAAATGACTTCTTTTAGTGAGGTGTAGGCTTTGCTTTCATACCTACTGTCATTTTGAATATATGTGACCTTTATTTGCCAGGGTAAAATTTGCTGGGGTGGAAACGGGGGTATTTTCCAGCTCTGACAGCTTGAAGCCATTTAAAAATCTGAATGTAAATTTACCCCATCAAGGGAGAAAGCCTTTCCCTCATGACTTCAGCAAGCAGCAGGAAGGTTTGATGCAGCTGAGCCATTTCTCAGAGGTGCACATTCATTCATTTCTTAATGTTCAAGAATCTGCTGTGTAAACAGAAAGGTTTTGTCAGGAAAGGATTTACCTATCAAGAGAGCCTTCTTCACTGAGAAAGACTGCAGTCTAGGTGGTTATTCTGGAGATTGGTGGTTATAGCCAGAAACTTTGGGGAAGTCTTTTACCCAGAAGAGTACAGTTCATTGGTGTGCCTCTGATGATAACCAGACCAGTAGCCAGAGATTTCTGAATCAGATTTTCTTTCCATTTTTTCTTCTTTTTTTTCTTCTTTTTTTTTTTTTTCTGCTTGAAAAACTGGAAAATATTTTGGGTCTTTTAAACAAGAACTGGTCTAGATGTCCTAGAAAGTGACTAGTTTAGATACGTTTGTGTATAGAAAGAAGAAAAGTTGTTTTGCCCTCAGACTAGTCTGTCCTCTACCTCTCTCCTGTTCCCCATTCAGTTGATGAAAAGAGAGCTCACATACTGATGGCAGCAAATCCCTTTGCTTTGTGGAAGGGCTGGGGAAGAGACTTCTCCCCTTGCTCAGGGATAGGATTTTCTTTAGGATTTTCTTAATTACCCAGGAAGCCTTCTCATAGGATTTTACATGGCTTCCTGTTTAATACAGAGCTCTCCAAATATCCCATCTAGGACAACTAACATTCATTAAATAACCTGGAGGTTTGCTGTACTGCTGGAGAGGGTACAAAAGAAGGCTACAAAGATGATTATGAGCCTAGAACATCTCTCTTATGAGGAAAGGCTGAGGGACTTGGGTCTTTTTAATTTGGAGAAGAGAAGACTGAGGGGGGGATCTGATCAAAGCCTATAAATACTTAAAGGTTGGGTGTCAAGAGGATGGGGCCAGTCTTTTTTCAGTGGTGCCCAGTGATAGGACAAGAGGTAATGGGCAGAAACTAGATCATAAGAAGTTCCATCAAAATATGTGGAGGAACTTCTTTATTTTGAGGGTGGCAGAACACTGGAACAGGCTGCCCAGAGAGGGGGTATAGTCTCCGTCTCTGGAGACATTGAAAACCCACCTGGACAAGTTCCTGTGCAGCCTGCTGTAGGTGGACCTGCTTTGGCAGGGGAGTTGGACTAGATGATCTCCAGAGGTCCCTTCCAACCCCATATCATTCTGTGATTCTATGATTCTACCTCTGTCTCAGGCAAGCGGTGGTGGAGCAGAGCCTCCGTTACAAGACTAGCTGGTAAGCTGCTCGTTTAAACAAGCCCCCTACCCACCAATGCAGCAATCTGCCTGGGTCCACTAGACTTCTGCATTTCTTCTTGTCCGTCTGTGTAAACTGTTTAATTTCAATAGTTTCTTTGATTCACCATCCCTTGGTCCTTGTGTACCAAGGACATTGGCAGGCTGGTGGATGAGGAGACTTGCACTTGGTAGGTAATAACCCCATGCAGCAGTACAGGATGGGCACTGGCTGGGTAGAAGGCAACTTTACAGAAGACCCAAAGATGCTGCAGAACAACAGGTTGAAAATGATTCAGCAGTGTGCCCTTGTGACAGTGCAGGCTGACTGCATACTGGGCTGCACTAGCAAGAGCCTAGCCAGAAGGTCAAGGGAAGTGACTGATCCCCTCCATTCAGCACTTGTGACACTGTTTCTGGTATCCGGGTTGAAGCTCCCCAGTACAAGACAGAAGTTGTGTCCTCCCCCCACAACCCCATGGGACTTGCATCAGTTTTGCACCAAGCTAGTTCAGGGCCTGGACCAGGTGACATAGAAGGAGGTGCTGAAAACTGAGTTCATTCAGTCTGGAGAACAGAAGACTAAGCAAGGATTCAGTTGCAGTCTTCAGCTACCTAATGGTGCTTATACAGAAGACGGAGCTGGAGTATTTTCAGAGGTGCACAATGAAAGGCAAGAGAAATTCCAATTGTATGTCAGAAGTGAAAAAAAAAAAAAATCACAGTGAGAATGGTTTGACACTGGAAGAGAGGCCCAGAGGGCTGTGGAGGACCTTGGAGGTATTCAAAACTTGGCTGGACACAGCCCTGAGTAACCTGCTGTGAACTGGAGTTGGACCAGAGACTTTCAGAGGTACCTTCCAACCTAAATGATTACATGATTCAGAATAGCAGCCAGCAGCCCTAGGGCACACAAGATCTACTAAATACTGACAGCCCTGCTAGTTGAGTGATTTTTGTATCTACTGAATTGTCTCAAGACCGGTTGTTGTGAGATGTTTGATAGCCCTATAAACTCCCAGGTGAGACTCGGGCATCTTTCATTATCCTGTTGGGTCACTAGCATGTATGTCTACCAAAAGAGAGTTAAGGACCATTCTTGTGAACATTTTCCTGTGGTTGTATCCCTGAGCATTGCTCTCACTGGTGAAAAATGTTTTATTTCAGGTTGGTTTGTCTTTTTTCTTTGCTAGCTGTTTGAACAAGTCTTTGAACTTGCTGTTTAAATCATGGAGTCATCACTCACTTTAAGACAGTTTAACTGCTTTTACAAAGTGTTCTGCAGTTACAGTTAGTTACAATGTTTTGAAGATTTAACACAGCACAGAGGTGGAAAGGAATAGCAAGTACTCCTCCCTCTGCCAAGATATTTTTAAATGATTCCAGTTCATTGACAGATAAATTTTTTTTCAGGCCATCAGCAAGGTAGGTTTTGTTCATCTTTCCCACTTAACAGATTGGGAAAAGGATACACCAGAAGACATCTCAAGTTAAGAAAGCACATGACCTGGTCCTGAGTTTGGAAGAAGATTTTCCAGGTGAAATGCAGCCAGCAGTTAAATACAGAGCTTTGCTCACAGCAGGAGGTGGTCTGCAGCAGGTGGCCGGGGCAGTTAAAATGTATTGAAACCTACTAATGTCATTTAAGGATTTTTTTTTTCTTCTGCAGCCTCTGGAGGAGGACCCTGCGACATAAAGTGGTAGAGTGACTTACCAAAGTTGGCAGTGTCTCAGAAGCAAAATGCAGAAATAGTGACTCCAAGTGACCATTGGGATGAACAGTGATCTACTCAGTAGCACTGGTGCTTTTTTTTTCTTTCTTTGTGATCTTAGGCTGGCCAAGTCTACGTTGACTCTGATCCCGCTGCTGGGCACCCATGAGGTCATCTTTGCCTTTATTACTGATGAGCATGCCAGAGGGATGCTGCGCTTTGTGAAGCTTTTTACTGAACTCTCCTTTGCTTCTTTCCAGGTAGCACTCACATTGTGCCCATGTGGATAAGATATTTTTTAACTGCTGTTTGGGGACCTGCTTTCTCTCTCTTTCATTGCATGTTCCCTGTTCTTTATATTTCTCAATTTAGCACTGGATATTAAAAGATTATGTCATTGGAAGGGAGAGTATGAGGAATAATTTTTAATAGGCAGTTTAGATGTTAGTGTTACATACTCTTATTTTCAATGCCTTAAATTTACCACAGTTATCTGGTATTCCTATCCATGTATTAATATCTACTTCCTATGGGACATCTCAAGGCAATAATGAAATTGCCTGTGATTTCCTGTAATTGTATAATGATATTGCTGAAAGCAAATACTGTGCTTTCTCTAGTATTTTTGATACTCCTTGGAAAATCTGTACTGTGAGAAGTAGCTGTCTACAGCTGTAACTGCATGTGGGGAAGGATGTAGGTTTACTGTGATTTTTATTTAGCTGTTGCCTTAGGTAAGGCCATTTCAGAAGAGTCCTTGTCTAAGGGAATTATTATTCTTCTAGTTTCCCTGCTCAACCACACATTCCCTGTTTATCAAGGAGCTCTATTTACAATCACTGTGAATTGTTCACTTACAAAGTGTTTATAACAAGAAACCGGGTAAGGGGAAAGAAATCTTTAGAAATAACAGGATAAAAAAAAAACAAAACAAAACAAAAAACAAACCAGTAATTCCTTTTCCCTAAGATCGTGTGCTTTGAGACATAGTTTGGTCAAACCTCTCCTCTGCCATCAGAGCTGTTGGGGACGACAGGTTGTGTCCATCTTTGTTTTCTCTCACCATGGGACCATGCCAGTGTGGAGCCACTAGCCCTTTTGTTTGGCAAAGCAGGGAAATTGCTCTGCTCTGCTCATTGCTCTTCTGTTTTTTGTTGATTTCAGGGGCTGATGGTTGCAATTCTCTACTGTTTCATCAATAACGAGGTAAGAAAGACACTAGTGTTCCAATTTGCCTTATCAACATCCACTGTAGGAAAAGGAAATTGAAAATGGTCTTGAACTGCTAAATTTTCCTTGTTCAGGGCTTTTACTTTTTTTTACAGAGCCTCCTCTGTACAGCTACACAGGATAACTCCTCAGACAAATGTTGTTGGAAGGAATTCAGGCAGTATAATTTAGGGCCACTACTTGTAGATGTGAAATCTTGCAAGTTGTCTTGCTCTCAATTGTATAGTTTGCACTGCTGGAGCTTTTCTTTTATTAAGAATTATAGCTGCTCTTCTTAATCTGTCTTATAATGCTTCTTATTTGCTTCTTTTGCTGACTGTTGGGGTAGAGCCTGTGTTATTCTGAGAACTCAGCTCAGCTGGCTGGTAAGGCTGGGGAGTCCTCTTGGCTAATGCCCATATAGTTTGCATTTGTTTGGTTTTCCTGTGGTCCAGCTACTTGAAGGCATCATTGCACTCTCATTCAAACTGAACTTCATGGAGTGATGAGGTCTTCCACAGACCCAGAAAAACTGTAGCCAGAGTTTTGAGTTAATTGACTGCAAATAGCACCTTTCATGGCTTCTGCTGAATCCCAGCCCTGCTGGGGGAAAGAGTATTGTTCTGTTTCTGTATTGCAGGAATCTCTCATGTTACTTTCGAAGTGATTGTTATTATTCATTCATTCAGCAAACATGTTTGCCAGGAAATCAAACTAATTTGGCATCACATTATTAGGCTTAATGCACACCAATGTGTTTTACACTCAAGCTAAATCATTACATAGTAATTCAAGATCACCTATTGAGAGATAGGCCTCATCAAGGAATTGGAATCAATGGAAAAATGTTCTACTTGTGTCATTATGGCCATGCTGGAGTCAACAGAAAAGCAGCAGGCATCCTGAATTAAGCCCTGCAGGAGACTGTTCACTTTTGTAGCTTGTGGGTAAGATTTTGTTTCAGTGAACATGTTAATCGTACTGCTTACGAAAGTCAGAGGTGTGTAGCAGCAGGCTTCGCTTAAGAGAATATTTGTTTCAAATCACTTGTACAGCTTTACAGGTCTGAAATGCAGCACTGTCTGCTGGTGCATCATGTAGTTCTTCTGATTCGCTTTGGCCTTTGTTCATACATCCCCTGTGCAGCTGCAGCCAGGCCTCTCGTGAGTAATACCCATTAGTTTCCCCCATGTAATACAAGGGCAAAGTTACATCGTAGCCCAAACCTTATTAATATGCTGAAAACAGTAGGTTTGTTTTATTTGAGGAAACTTACTGTGAAGTAGCCTATTTCTAAGGGGTCCTCCAAATCTCTTTGTAGCTATAGTTCTCTTGCTTTCTTAATGTAATTCCTAAAATCTAACCACAATGTGCTCAGCTTCACAGAGAGCCAACAGACAATATAGAATGAATTATTTTGCTTGTTCCATCCAAATCTTGTTAAAAGGAGGGAGAAAGATTTTGTCAAGCCGTCATCAGCATCCATAAAATAAATCCATGTGAAGAATTTGATTAGGTCAAGTCTTTTCTGTTTCTTTCCTAAATGATATGTGAAATTTTTGGTTTTCAAACTGTTTTTCTTCTGACAAACTATATGTGCCTGAAGCCTATCCTTGTTTGCTATATGGTCTATATTTTTATTTTTGTCTGGGACACTTGCTGACGCCTTTTCTTTTTCTTTTTCCTTAACCATACAGCATGAAAAGTTTTTCGCAAGTCCTGGTGCCAGATTAAAAGTAGAAATGAAGCTACAAGTGATATTAATGTCCTTTTGTAGTATCTACTTATGGAAGAACATTAAAATATGTTCCTATTTAGTCATATTTCACCTGAAGGATTCTGGATTTCCTCTGATATTGCTCAGAAGCAAATGGCAGGGTCTCATCAGATTGCCTGTTACCACCAATGTTCTCTGAAAAATAAGCTGGGCTTGGTATGATCAGGCTTTCTGCAGTTAGTGATGCTTTCTATAAGAAATATTGCAACCAGAAATTATGCTGCTTTCCACCAATATTAGTGTAAGCTGATTAAGGTTTCATTCTAGCCTTGTTTTTCCTTGTTGCCTCTTTCCTTTAAAAGAAGGAAGATTGGGCAGTAATTAAAAAAAAATCCGAAGTCCTGGAGTCAAGACAAAGTCTTTTAAGGTGGAAGGCATCCCCTCCCTCCAGCGTGTCAACTGCACCACACAGCTTGGTGTTATTGGCAAACTTGCTGAGTGGGCAGTCAATCCCACTGTCCACGTATCCTACAAAGATGTTAATCAGCACCAGTCCTAGTATCAATCCCTGAGGAATGCCACTCGTCACTGGGCACCTAGGCAAAATCTCAATTCAACATGGACAGCAGAGCTGCTCTTTACCTTTTTCCTAACCTCTGGAGAGGAAAATAATATTCTGTGATTCAGATCCATTCCTAAAACATCATCTCTGATAGTCTTTCATTCAGGTCTTCCCATTCACTTCATCTTAATCTTGCAGGCTATTTGTATCATAGCTCTAGGATACAGCCTGTCATGTCCTGCCAGATTGAAGACTCATTTCCTCCCTTTGACCGATTCTAAGATACCCATTTCTACTGCTCGTTGACTTATTCTGTCATTAAGTATGTTCATGCTTTCTTTCAAAATCTGCCTGTAAATGTCTAAAACTGCTTTTTCCCAGTGCTGCCTATTAAACTAGCTGTTTTCCATGCCCACAAAAGGTACCAAATACTGGGGTGATAATATGATCAATTCTTCTGCAGACAGTATGGTCCTTGCATTTCATGGTTTCCTTTTCTGTCTTTATCAGGCTGTTCTCCCTCATTCTTCTATGCCAAGCTATTCCAGACACACTGCCATTTTCTAGTGTCTTTGTACAGCTTTTGGCACAACAACCCACAGTTATCATTGTAAAATACAAGCTTCTATCTTTTCCTCTGTCCCATTTGGTTGTGATACTGGAGGAACAGATCCCGTTGTCACAAATGCAGAGATGCAGCTGGTTCCCACCAGGACAGCATTCAGTGCAAGGGCTGTAGCCCAGAGCTGACAAGCACTGCTAGAGGTAACCAGCAAGGGAAGACAAGTGGTTCTGTAAGGCTTTTTTAGGGCTGTCTCCCAGATTCACTATTTCACAATGAACAAGCAAATAAGACAGACGTACAGCAGCTAGTTCCTTAGGAAGTCTCCTGCAGCGTGGGTATGATGACAGACCTGCGCTGGAACTGACATCAACCTATTTAGTTTCTTGGTGGTCAGTACCAGACCCTAAAGGGAAACAAAAAGAGCCACCAGAGAAGGCTCACTTGAGTGACCCACCTATAGTGAACTTATTTTCAGGCTGAAGTACAGATCATAATGAATTTATTACTGTACTTGCCCTCCTGCCTTTTTCTAAATAGAGTAAAAAAAGGTTCAATTTTATGTCCTCTGCCTTATGGGTTAAAAGCTAATGGAGGTTCTTACTTCAGTCAAGTGGTAAGAACTTTGCCAGTGGAACAGGAAGATCTAAATTCTGTTCTTGATTGTGCAGCAATTACAAGACCCTGGATAAATTTCCAAATGAGTACAAAGGCTACAGACTTTAACCCAGAATATGCAGCTGGTTGAGCATATTTTGTAACTTTAAAAAAAGCTATCATCTGGAACAAGATATTGTAATCATTATTTAAAAAGAGAGGGGAAAGTACAGTGTTCAGTGTGCTTAATTGTTGGTTTTTCAATTCTGAATAAATCTTAATTTTCGTATGGAATAAAAAAAAATGTAAATATTCAAAGAACAAAAATAATCCAAGACAAAATGCTGTTTAAATCAAACCAGAAGTTAAAATGGAACCTTAAGAATACCTGTGGTGACAGTATTGAGCAGGAAGACAGTATTTTCAGTCATTTCATGGGTGATAAGCAAAATCAACTTAATTGTTAGCACTGGTAGGGCATAGAGTACATTCAGTATTGCAGCTGAATACAATTTAGAATAAAATAATGAAGATAAGATTTCCTGGTGCATAGAAGAGTTTTATCTCTACAAGTAAAAGTGAATGCTACCATTATTTTAAACATAGAATATCCTACAATGGACTAATGAGATAATTGGATAATTTGAGGCAATAATATTGCAGGTTTAAAGCATTGCCAGCTTTTCTCAGTAGTTTAGTATCTTTATTTTTCCTTGCTCTTTTCTAGTGGAGTCATTTAAAAATCTGATTAGTTCTACACTCATTACTTTTGTTTCCTTCTTTGCTTCTGTTAGGTGCAGATGGAGTTTCGGAAAAGCTGGGAGCGCTGGAGATTGGAACATTTGTATGTCCAGAGAGACAGCAGTATGAAACCTCTGAAGTGTCCAGCCAACAGCATCAGTAGTGGAGGCACAGTAGGCAGTAGTGTCTACGCTGCCACTTGTCAGGCCACATTCAGCTAAGGTTTCTGCAGGTGAATCGGACTGAGAACAATGAACTGTATAATATACCTGAAAATCCTTAAATACCCAAGCAAGTGGCTTAAGTATGCCATCTCCAGCAAGAAACTTAAGCATATGCTGCTCATTGCCTGCAGGCTATTGGACAAAGGTTTCTAGGGAAAGCAATCTGCTAATGTAATCAACGCATCAGAGGAAAAATTTATCACATCTAAAGTAAGTTAAAAGAGTTTCTTCCCATTTGCACACAAGGCCTCCAGGTGTCCAAAACTTAAGCATAGCATTGATCCAGTCTGAAATCACAGGGTCAATGGCTTATTACTGTTGAGTGGGCGAGCTGAGTGATCAACTGATTAAATTACAAGGATACAGAATATGATTATTGCCAAAAAATACATTTAGGATTTTATGGGGATAGGGTAAGGTGCTATCACCAGTTTTAGAAATAAAGAACTTAGTGAGACTCAACTTGTGTTTTAGGAAAGAATCAGTTTTGTAGTAAGAGTTTTCAACAGCTAAAGTTGAAACTGTGCTTACCTGTTTTCGGGGTAGGTGAAGAACAGCATCCTGAAAGTCTGTCAATACAGCAGATAGTGTGGCGTGCATTTCTGAATGCTCTTTTTAAGCTTCACTTGAAAAAAAAAACACAAAACCAAAACCAGCATCTGGTAGGGGCCTCTTCTGCTATTAACAGGTGCATGTTAGCTCTATTGACACGGATGGAAATATCCCACGATTGCACAGCCCTTCTGTTTTCATGTGTTGCTCTGCCTCTGGCACACAGGTGTTAACAGGGACAGGATGATGACTTGAGCCACTTCAAGAGGGCACTTTTCTTCCTGAGCTATGCTCTGCTGCTTGTGGGCGCAAACACACAGACGTCAGCTTGTTGGCCACAGCTGGTCTTACCAGCCCTCACCTATTTGGAGATGATGTGGTAGGTCGCAGCGTGAGCTTGCCTTTGTTTCTCCTCCAGCCTTGGGCGTGTTCTCCAGACAGGAGGTGCCCGCAAGCTGCTGCCCTCAGGGCGGTGGGAAGGCAGCAGGCGCGGGTTCAGCACGGCGGACAGCTCCCGGCCCCCACCTCGGGATGGGCCTCCCCCTTCCTCCTCCTCCACCTGCCTGCCCTCAGCGGGATTAAACCCCCGCACACACACTCCCCAAAACCACCAAAACACCGTCCCAAACTCAACACGCTTTTTCTCTGTCCATTTAAAACTGCCAGGGCTCTTGCAGTGAATGGGGCCACACTGCTAATTATCTGCTAGCCTCCCCGACTTGTTGCTGGGGAAGAACAGAGAGGTACCTTTACGAGCAGGACATGATCCATTGCATCACTTAATAACAAGCTTTACTCAGCTGTTAGCCGCCTCCCTTTACAATACAGAGGCAAGGTGCCAAAGACTAGCTCTGAGAATATCCCTGTCCGTAGCCACCTTGTAGTAACTTCATGGCACAGCAGTTAAGACTACTTAGAGAGGAAAAAAAAAAAAGAAAAAATAAAAATACAAAAAGAAAAAAAAAAAAAAAAAAAAAAAAAAAAAAAAAAAGAAAACCTATTTCAAGTCTCTCTTTAAACTTGCATTCAGACCCCCCATTGTCAAGAAAGTGGGCTGGATATTCTGGGATTAAATTCAGCATCTTTCCTGCCTGAAGCTAGATTGCTTTGCATGGCATTATTTAATCATTGTATTAGAATCCAAATTGCCAACAGGGTGGATTAGTTTTACAGTCATCAGGTGAGAATTGAATTAGAGAGGATGGGTTACCTTCTTCTGCTATAATGCCTTTAATTGAGCTCCAGGGGGGGAAGTCAGACATGTTTGCAGAAATCCACCACAGTTCTCAGGCCGGCTTACATCCATTTAGCGTGCTGGCTTCTACGCGGGCCATTTCCAGGCCACCCCTTCCTAACATCAGTCGCAGAGCTGACCTTGGAAGAAGCACCTCAGGTTCTTCTGTAAATTTAATAACTAGCTTCTATGTTGTGTGACCATTAATACAATACCTGACTATTACATGCGTATGTCAACAGCTGTCCCGCAGCTTAATTAACTTCCTGTACGTAGAGAGCTTGATGTTACCAGTCAAAATCTACCCTTAAGTGCTTTGAATAGGAAAAGACTGATAAAGTTAGTCACTGGCAGGTGAACAGGCAGCATAAGGACAGATGAAATTTACAGCTGTACGATAATGCACATTGGAGGGAATAACTGCACTTGTGAATATTCAAGAGAGGGTGCTAGTTTTCCAGGGCCCTGCTTAGTTGTGAGCAAACCTGGAAACAAAAAGTTTTTGTGCAGTGTTAGCAAGATGATAGTTTTGCTATGACAATAGGAAGTTACAGAGATGTTTTAACTCACCGTTATGCTGGAAAAAGTATACGTAACAAATGAAAGAGGACAGACATAGGAATAACAAGTATTTACACATATAGTCATAAACCTGTACTTAGTTGCTGTCACAAGATTCTTGCGAGAGCGTGATACGCTTTTGAGTTACTAGGCTCTTTTTGCCCCTGCTAGCCACTTAAGAACTGAGGGCTTTGGGCCCACAAGAATAGCTCCAGCACCAGATGTCAAACTTACCTTGGTAACTTCTGCCTTGCTAAAATCCAAGAGAAAAATTAGATGACAAAGTGAAATCTTAGCCAAGCACAGGGTTGTGGTGGAATTTATTAATTTTTTCCCTTGCTGATTAAGCTCTCACTCCTTCAAACCTTTGTAAATCCCCTCTAAGTACTGAGGGAACAGCTTGGTGAAAGTAATTGCCTCCAAGCAGAATAACAGTAATTGTATAGTTTGAGAAATACCTTCAGCAAGGCCTAAACTCCAATTTCTCCATCATACTTTATCTACTTCAGTAAAGCCTTTTACAAGCCTTTGTTGAATTTATAATGTACATTTATTTGAGTAGCATGAAATAAGCAAAGCAACACAAAGCACTGGAACAGACGAACTGTGTGATTTTTTTATTTCTTGTGCCTTTCAGCTTCATGCTCACTTATTGTGGTAAATTGTTTCATGAAGCATTAAATAGAAGAGTCTGTAAATTCACCTGGACATAATGTAACAGGTGAAAACTTCATTTCCAGCATTGCTGCTATAAAGTTTTATAATTTCATGGATGTTACCTTATATTTAATATTTATTTGCATGTATTTCCTTGTTTTAAAGAACACCCACAGAGTCTAACTGTACAAGATGTCAGATTATCAACTCCCCATAAACGTTACAGTTATGTTTATTTTTATCCTTGTGAATAAAGTTTCCACTCACAAAGTTCTGTTACTTACCGGTGTATTTTATTTTAAGTATTACCTGACTCCTCCTTACTCTGTAATTAGAACACTTTCTAAGAATGGAAGGACTCACAGTTCATGGTTCTCCCAAAGAAACATAGCTTTGTATTTGCAACTCTATGCAAATATACTACAAAAAGGCCTTTGAACCTGCAGAGTCTATGTTAAGCAAAACCAAAATGCAGCAAATTCTTTGTATAAATGAGTCAGAAGGAAGCTGTAAGAATAGTGAGAACTCTGATGGGTTTTTACCAGAGGATGGTGGAATACACACAAATCCAAAAATTCTGTGCTTGGCATTTGAAATTTTTAGAAGAGACCAGTACTAGAAGCTAAGAGCGAGCTGTGGAGAGCTACTGAGAGATGCCTAGCAGTTTTAAACATATTATTTGTGCTTTAATCTACTATTCTCTTTCCAGTCCGATTAAATTCAATAAAGGCCACTTCACTTGCCCAGCCAGCTGTTCTTCACTATGATTTAGTATTAATAGTTTGTTTTAATTCAATGATCTCTAGATTAAAAATACCAGTACAAGAAGTACACCTGACAGTCTGTGGGATGATGGCAAGATGCATCACCAGCTGTGCTGTGCTAAAAGGACTGAGCCCAATGACAAGGCAAATCCCCTTCTGCCTGAAGGCCTCTTGTATTTCCATGTCACTCACCCTAAAATTTTGTCAAAATGATGGTTAAAGCACAATGTGTATTACCTGCCAGGAATAATAACAATTTTTTTTTGCTTACGCTGCAAACTCTGAAAGCTGCAATATGAAGCCAACAGGAAGCGGGCATCAAAACTGGCTGCCTGGGCTAGAAGAAACACATGAACGCAAAGAGTAGCAGCGGCCTATTTCAGGTATACAGATAACGCTTCGTGTCTTTTCTTCGGTGAGAGGAGCCCAGCCAGCGCTGGGAGGAAAAGCACGTGTCCTCAGACACCGGCCGTCCCCTCACCCGTGGCAAAGGCCCGCAGCAGCAGCGGCCATTCACCAGCCGACAAGCTGGCACCTACCGCTGCGGACAGGCCGTGTACCGCTCCCCGCTGCTCCGGCCTGCCGGGGGGTTTGCTGCCCGGCCCCCCAGGAAAGGAGACCGAGACCACAGCGCTCGCGTTGCTACGGCTTTAATCAGGACCGGACCGTGCCCGTGGAAACCGGGCCCGGAGTAAGGCGCGAACGGCGTTTGGCACAGAAATAACCCCCTTTCCCTCCTCCTCCTCCTCCCCCAGCCCTTCCTCGGGTCCGTAGTGTGGAGGCGGTGGCCGTGGCCGGGCCGGTGGCTACCTCCCTGCGGCGGGCCGGTAATACAGCTCCCGCTCCAGCTGCTCGGCCGTCAGCGTCCCAGCTATGGCGGTGCAGCCGGGGTTGAAGACGGAGTAGGCGCTGAGCTCTCCCCGCCGCCTCTCGGCGGGGCCGCGGGTGCCGGCGTACATCCAGTAGAGCAGGGAGAGGACGAAGTAGGGCAGCCCCAGCTCCAGCTCCGCGAACAGGGCCAGCAGCACCGCCCACAGCAGCACCTTCAGCAGCAGCGGGCGCGCCCACACCGGAGCCGGAGCCGCCGCCGCTCCGCCGGGACGGGCCTGTGGAGGCAGCAGCGAGACGTGGCGTTCAACGCACGGACCGGCCGCCACGCGCCCGCCTCCGCCCCGCCTCCCCACCTCGGCACTCACCTCAGCGCTGCCGCTCGGGCCGGCGGCCTGCTGTCCCTCGGCGGCCTGAGGAGCCGCGGCCTTTCCTGGCGGCTCGGCGGAACGCGGCGATACAGCGGGGCTGCCACGGGCGGCTCGGAAGCTGGCCAGCCTCCGCTCCACGGCGGCAGACATGGCCACCCCGGCGCCTGCGCGAGAGGAACGGGGCGG